>NC_030682.2:152294869-152442369 GCF_000004195.4 Xenopus tropicalis | reverse complement strand
ACCCATGCTAGGGATGGCCAAGCAAGACCCCATGAAAGCTGTCTTCTGTGTGGGTAAGTGGGCAAGCTTGCCAGTTACGGCCTTTTCTGGAATGTTCCCCAGTGCAATGCTCAACACTATCACTGTTTTTATACTTGTTTGGAACCTTCACATGATCCATTGGGGGGGTAACTGTTCCCACAAAGCTTCATATACAAGGGATTTATACTTGAAATAAAACACCCCCAGTTGCCCCTTTAAGTTTGGGCAGGTTTGCAGCTTCCCAGTGGGCCCAGCTGTACTGTATCCCTTCCCCTTTGGGTGTGAATTCTCTCTTTGTGATGGAAGCAGTAGTTGGTTCTGCCCATGGGGATGGGAAGCGGGTTCGTTGGAAGGGTCCCAATGGGTCCTGTTCATTTGTTTGTCCGTTTCTCAGCGCTGCAGCATTTTAGTGAGAGTATCCAGGAATATTTGGCCAACCTGGACAAGGCCCCCGACCCCACCGTGCGGAAGGACACCTTCTCCAATGAAATCTTCAACGCCTACGATGTTCTCTTCAACACCTGGTTGCAGAACCGAGAGTCCAAAGTAAACAAGTTATACTGAATAGAACTGGATCCCAGTATGGGGGGGATTAGTACTTCTACTAGTGATGTTCTGTATAGTGGGGAAGGAGAGAGGGTTATGTGCTGTACTGCAGGGGCATGGGGGGCACTGAGTGGAACTGGATCCCAGTATGGGGGGGATTAGTACTTCTACTGGTGATGTTCTGTATAGTGGGGAAGGAGAGAGGGTTATGTGCTGTACTGCAGGGACATGGGGGGGGCACTGAGTGGAACTGGATCCCAGTATGGGGGGGGGGGGTTGGTACTTCTACTAGTGATGTTCTGTATAGTGGGGAAGGAGAGAGGGTTATGTGCTGTACTGCAGGGGCATGGGGGGACACTGAGTGGAACTGGATCCCAGTATGGGGGGGGGGGTTGGTACTTCTACTAGTGATGTTCTGTATAGTGGGGAAGGAGAGAGGGTTATGTGCTGTACTGCAGGGACATGGGGGGGCACTGAGTGGAACTGGATCCCAGTATGGGAGGGGGGGGTGGTACTTCTACTAGTGATGTTCTGTATAGTGGGGAAGGAGAGAGGGTTATGTGCTGTACTGCAGGGCATGGGGGGCACTGAGTGGAACTGGATCCCAGTATGGGGGGGATTAGTACTTCTACTGGTGATGTTCTGTATAGTGGGGAAGGAGAGAGGGTTATGTGCTGTACTGCAGGGACATGGGGGGGGGGGCACTGAGTGGAACTGGATCCCAGTATGGGGGGGGGGGGTTGGTACTTCTACTGGTGATGTTCTGTATAGTGGGGAAGGAGAGAGGGTTATGTGCTGTACTGCAGGGACATGGGGGGGCACTGAGTGGAACTGGATCCCAGTATGGGGGGGATTAGTACTTCTACTGGTGATGTTCTGTATAGTGGGGAAGGAGAGAGGGTTATGTGCTGTACTGCAGGGACATGGGGGGGCACTGAGTGGAACTGGATCCCAGTATGGGAGGGGGGGTGGTACTTCTACTAGTGATGTTCTGTATAGTGGGGAAGGAGAGAGGGTTATGTGCTGTACTGCAGGGACATGGGGGGGCACTGAGTGGAACTGGATCCCAGTATGGGAGGGGGGGTGGTACTTCTACTAGTGATGTTCTGTATAGTGGGGAAGGAGAGAGGGTTATGTGCTGTACTGCAGGGGCATGGGGGGCACTGAGTGGAACTGGATCCCAGTATGGGGGGGATTAGTACTTCTACTAGTGATGTTCTGTATAGTGGGGAAGGAGAGAGGGTTATGTGCTGTACTGCAGGGGCATGGGGGGCACTGAGTGGAACTGGATCCCAGTATGGGGGGGATTAGTACTTCTACTAGTGATGTTCTGTATAGTGGGGAAGGAGAGAGGGTTATGTGCTGTACTGCAGGGACATGGGGGGGCACTGAGTGGAACTGGATCCCAGTATGGGAGGGGGGGTGGTACTTCTACTAGTGATGTTCTGTATAGTGGGGAAGGAGAGAGGGTTATGTGCTGTACTGCAGGGACATGGGGGTTGGGTTTTATCCCAACATACTTGCCCCAGTGACCTTGCCCTGCAGTCGCCTTATTTGTTTATTTTCGACCGACAGGTCCGACTGGCTGTGGTGGAAGCTCTGGGCCCAATGAGCCATTTGCTTCCAAACGAGAAACTAGAAGAGCAGCTTCCCCGCCTTGTACCCGGGATCTTGTCCCTCTACAAGAAGAATGTGGAGGCTCTGTTTGTAACTAAGGTACTGGCCCACAGCCCAATTCCTGGGTACAGCAGGAATGGCCTACAGTATCTGCTGTCTCCAAGTCTGTGGGCAGAATGTCCAAACAGAGGAAATGCCTGGGACAAAGAAAAGCAGGGATTCCCTTGTAGTTGTGTTCCACTTGAGGTACTGGCCCAGAGCCCCAGCTGTATTCCCCGTACAGAGCATCATCAATAGCCCTGGGCTCTAGAGCAGTCTGTCTCCCAAGAACAGTTGTCTCCCTGATGCCCATTGGCTGTTAAATAGAATGGCACCAAAGCCACTTGATGCATCTGCTAAGTGGGAGCAGGGTGGCACTGGCTTCACTGTATCTGTACCGGCCGTGGTTCCTATAGAGGCATGTTATCTGCAACCATAGAGTTATTGACTGCCATTTCCTGGGGTCTCCGTGCCATTTGATGCCCCTGGTCCCTCTATGCCCTAGTTGTCTCCATCCATAGAGTTACTGACTGCCATTTCCTGGGGTCTCTGTGCCATTTGATGCCCCTGGTCCCTGTATGCCCTAGTTGTCTCCATCCATAGAGTTACTGACTGCCATTTCCTGGGGTCTCTGTCTCATTTGATGCCCCTGGTCCCTGTATGCCCTAGTTGTCTCCATCCATAGAGTTACTGACTGCCATTTCCTGGGGTCTCTGTGTCATTTGATGCCCCTGGTCCCTGTATGCCCTAGTTGTCTCCATCCATAGAGTTACTGACTGCCATTTCCTGGGGTCTCTGTGCCATTTGATTCCCCTGGTCCCTGTATGCCCTAGTTGTCTCCATCCATAGAGTTACTGACTGCCATTTCCTGGGGTCTCCATGCCATTTGATGCCCCTGGACCCTGTATGCCCTAGTTGTCTCCATCCATAGAGCCATTTGATGCCCCTGGTCCCTGTATGCCCTAGTTGTCTCCATCCATAGAGTTACTGCCTGCGCCAGAGCCAAGGATCAGTTGGGATTGTGCCCTTGGGCTACTGATTGCCTCCCTGTTATGTTTCTTTCTGTTGGCAGAGCTTTTGCCAGATACTGGAGAGCGCAGTTTCCAATGAAAGCCGCACACTGGAGGGTCTCATGGATTCGATCCTGGGGGCTTTGCACTCACAGGTGAGTCTTTCTGCTCCCCAATCACATGTTCTTTCCCCACTGGTGATCCAATCATAAGATCTTGTTCAGTTGTGTATCTGATTGGTCACTCAGAGGACTAGTGATGCTCTCTTTCACTTACCCCCATGTCCTGCACTCTGGCTGAGTGTCTGATCTGTGACTCAGATAGCCCCCTCTCTCACCCGCTTGTTGCCCCATTAGATCTGTTTGTCCCTGGACTCATCCAATCAGATGCTGGTGAGGAATCAGAATGAGGTGCTTCGCTGTTTCACAGTACTGGGTAAGAGGTGGCGGTTGGTGGGTTTGGAACCAGTGTTGTGGGTTATACAGGTCTGACGAGAGGAGCAGGATCTGATTCCTTGGTGTCTGTGTGCTGCTGTGATTGCTGGGAAAATTTTCCCATCATTCTCTCTGTTTTGTAACTGCCCTGTCGGCAGTGGGGGGGGGGGAGGATCTGTAGTATTTTATTAATACTGCCAATTTGCCATTGTAAGGAAAACTGCCATCTATATAAAAGGGCAAACTTGCGGCAGTGCAGTTTCAAGAGCTGTCACCATATTTTTTTCCCACAATGCAGCATTTTCCCCCAGACTTCCCATGTCATTGTAGGGGTGTCCCTTATGTGGCGCTTGTGTTTGTATGAGGGCCCCCCTAACTAGAGGGAACAGGAACACTACTAGTATAAAAGCACTGAGGTCCCTGTTGCAAAGAGCTTACAATCTAGATGGGTAAAAGTGGTATCCATTATCCTCAGTCATGCCATTTACAGCACTGCAACATGGTGAGACATAGATAGAATGGAGTAGAAGGAAGCTTATTGCAAGGAGAGCCAACAGTACTGCTGTAAGGGGCAACATTATAGCACTTGCCACCCCTTGGGGCCTCTGAGCCTATGCGCTCCATCCATTGCGGCATTTAGAGAAAAAGACACCCCAGCTCACAATGAGACACTTCTATTAAGCGTCCCTTGGTAGAAGCAGTGGCACCGCGGGTGGAGTTGGGGCTCGGAGGTTCCTGTGGGTTTATCAGCTGCCGGCTGCTTCCTCTTTCTGCTTATCTGATTGGTGGGAGAGGCCGGGGCAGTGGGGGCCACTCGGTTATGTCCTGTGACCGCACCACCTGACACCCCGTCACCCAGTCTCAACCCTGTGACCAGGTGCTGTCTGGGGACACAGACCCAATGGCTCTCTGGAAGGGACGGAACCGCGGGGTCCCTCTGCCCGACACATTGACTTCCTGTTTGCTCCCTAAAGCCAAGTGTCAGAGTGAGTGTCCTGGGAGGTGGCCCGGCCTTGCTTCTGATTGGGCCTGTATTAGGGAGCAGAACCCTACTCTGACACCAGGGGGCAGTATTATTAAAAAGACATGTTTATAAAGTGCCCCCATATTCCGCAGCTCTGGGCAGTGCAAGTGTTTATAGAGCAGGGATACAGATTCATACAGATGTAATGGGGCCCCACTCCATAGAGCACATCAGGGGCCCCCAGAGTAGAATTAGCAGCTGTGTGGGAATAAAGAAGGGCCAAGTGAGTCTCTGAGAAGCAAAGCCCAAGTGCCTCTCTGGGTAGAAGGCAGAGGCCTGGGAGCTCTTTGGGATGGATAGAGGGACCTGGTGGTGCATCTGGAAGGAAAGCGGGATCTTGTAGCTCTGGCAAAGAACTAGCCTAGTGGGTAGATGGGAGGAGAGACCCGCTGGCTCCCTGGGATGTGGGGGGGGGGGAGAGACCCGCCGGCTCCCTGGGATGGGGGGGTGGAGAGACCCGCCTGCTCCCTGGGATGGGGGGGGTGGAGAGACCCGCTGGCTCCCTGGGATGGGGGGGAAAGACCCGCTAGCTCCCTGGGATGGGGGGGAAGAGACCCGCTGGCTCCCTGGAATGGGGGGGAGAGACCTGCTAGCTCCCTGGGATGGGGGGGAGAGACCCACTGGCTCTCTGGGATGGGGGGGGAGAGACCCGCTAGCTCCCTTGGATGGGGGGGAAGAGACCCACTGGCTCCCTGGGATGGGGGGTGGGAGAGACCCGCTGGCTCCCTGGGATGGGGGGGAGAGACCCGCTGGCTCCCTGGGATGGGGGGAGAGACCCGCTGGCTCCCTGGGATGGGGGGGAAGAGACCCGCTGGCTCCCTGGGATGGGGGGTGGGAGAAACCTGCTGGCTCCCTGGGATGGGGGGAAGAGACCCGCTGGCTCCCTGGGATGGGGGGGAGAGACCCACTGGCTCTCTGGGATGGGGGGGGAGAGACCCGCTAGCTCCCTGGGATGGGGGGAAGAGACCCGCTGGCTCCCTGGGATGGGGGGTGGGAGAAACACGCTGGCTCCCTGGGATGGCGGGAAGAGACCCGCTGGCTCCCTGGGATGGGGGGAAGAGACCCGCTGGCTCCCTGGGATGGGGGGGAGAGACCCGCTGGCTCCCTGGGATGTGGGGGAGAGAACCGCTGGGTAGAAATGCCAACTGCCTCCCCCCCAGAATGCGGGGGGAGAAAGGGAAAAAAAAGAAATAATCAGAGGAATAAAGCAGCAAGAGGCCGCCAAGCAGCTGCTCAGTACTGATACTCACACTCCCTCTGTTTGAATCCTTATTTCTAGCCAATTTGCTGCTTATTTGCCCCTTTATTTATTCCTTGTTTGGGGGGGGGTGCCTTGCTTGCTACTCCCAGCAACTTCCCCTGAGGGATTGGGATTGTGCCAGCTGAAAGCAGTGTTTGGGGGGCACCCGGGGCCCTTATCTACCCGTGTCACTCGCCCTTATCCCTCAGGGGAAAGTCTCTGTGTGCGGGGTCCCCCCGGGCCCTTCTCCAGGCAAGTGTCACTCACCCTTATCCCTCAGGGGAAAGTCTCTGTGTGCGGGGTCCCCCCGGGCCCTTCTCCAGGCAAGTGTCACTCACCCTTATCCCTCAGGGGAAAGTCTCTGTGTGCGGGGTCCCCCCGGGCCCTTATCTACCCGTGTCACTCACCCTTATCCCTCAGGGGAAAGTCTCTGTGTGCGGGGTCCCCCCGGGCCCTTATCTACCCGTGTCACTCGCCCTTATCCCTCAGGGGAAAGTCTCTGTGTGCGGGGTCCCCCCGGGCCCCTTCTCCAGGCAAGTGTCACTCACCCTTATCCCTCAGGGGAAAGTCTCTGTGTGCGGGGTCCCCCCGGGCCCTTCTCCAGGCAAGTGTCACTCACCCTTATCCCTCAGGAGAAAGTCTCTGTGTGCGGGGTCCCCCCAGGCCCTTCTCCAGGCAAGTGTCACTCACCCTTATCCCTCAGGGGAAAGTCTCTGTGTGCGGGGTCCCCTCGGGCCCTTCTCCAGGCAAGTGTCACTCACCCTTATCCCTCAGGGGAAAGTCTCTGTGTGCGGGGTCCCCCCGGGCCCTTATCTACCCGTGTCACTCGCCCTTATCCCTCAGGGGAAAGTCTCTGTGTGCGGGGTCCCCCCGGGCCCTTCTCCAGGCAAGTGTCACTCACCCTTATCCCTCAGGGGAAAGTCTCTGTGTGCGGGGTCCCCCCGGGCCCTTATCTACCCGTGTCACTCGCCCTTATCCCTCAGGGGAAAGTCTCTGTGTGCGGGGTCCCCCCGGGCCCTTATCTACCCGTGTCACTCGCCCTTATCCCTCAGGGGAAAGTCTCTGTGTGCGGGGTCCCCCCGGGCCCCTTCTCCAGGCAAGTGTCACTCACCCTTATCCCTCAGGGGAAAGTCTCTGTGTGCGGGGTCCCCCCGGGCCCTTCTCCAGGCAAGTGTCACTCACCCTTATCCCTCAGGAGAAAGTCTCTGTGTGCGGGGTCCCCCCAGGCCCTTCTCCAGGCAAGTGTCACTCACCCTTATCCCTCAGGGGAAAGTCTCTGTGTGCGGGGTCCCCTCGGGCCCTTCTCCAGGCAAGTGTCACTCACCCTTATCCCTCAGGGGAAAGTCTCTGTGTGCGGGGTCCCCCCGGGCCCTTATCTACCCGTGTCACTCGCCCTTATCCCTCAGGGGAAAGTCTCTGTGTGCGGGGTCCCCCCGGGCCCTTCTCCAGGCAAGTGTCACTCACCCTTATCCCTCAGGGGAAAGTCTCTGTGTGCGGGGTCCCCTCGGGCCCTTCTCCAGGCAAGTGTCACTCACCCTTATCCCTCAGGGGAAAGTCTCTGTGTGCGGGGTCCCCCCGGGCCCTTATCTACCCGTGTCACTCGCCCTTATCCCTCAGGGGAAAGTCTCTGTGTGCGGGGTCCCCCCGGGCCCTTATCTACCCGTGTCACTCGCCCTTATCCCTCAGGGGAAAGTCTCTGTGTGCGGGGTCCCCCCGGGCCCTTATCTACCCGTGTCACTCGCCCTTATCCCTCAGGGGAAAGTCTCTGTGTGCGGGGTCCCCCCGGGCCTTTCTCCAGGCAAGTGTCACTCACCCTTATCCCTCAGGGGAAAGTCTCTGTGTTTGGGGTCCCCCCGGGCCCCTTCTCCAGGCAAGTGTCACTCACCCTTATCCCTCAGGGGAAAGTCTCTGTGTTTGGGGTCCCCCCGGGCCCCTTCTCCAGGCAAGTGTTAGCGCTCGGGGAGCTACCGGGTATGGCACGTGCAAATCAGGATAAGGCAGGGTTAAAAAGAACTGTGTGCTTTGTGCGCAGTGAGAAATTTTTGACTTCCGTGTTTATTTGACAAAAAGTCATATGATTTGGATTTGGTTCGGCCATAGCCATGGATTTAGCCAAATCCAATAATACTCACCCCTATATAATACTCACCCCTATATAATACTCACCCCTACATAATACTCACCCCTATATAATACTCACCCCTACATAATACTCACCCCTACTTAATACTCACCCCTACTTAATACTCACCCCTATATAATACTCACCCCTATATAATACTCACCCCTACATAATACTCACCCCTACTTAATACTCACCCCTATATAATACTCACCCCTACTTAATACTCACCCCTACATAATACTCACCCCTATATAATACTCACCCCTATATAATACTCACCCCTACATAATACTCACCCCTATATAATACTCACCCCTACATAATACTCACCCCTACATAATACTCACCCCTACATAATACTCACCCCTACATAATACTCACCCCTACATAATACTCACCCCTATATAATACTCACCCCTACATAATACTCACCCCTACATAATACTCACCCCTACATAATACTCACCCCTACATAATACTCACCCCTATTTAATACTCACCCCTACTTAATACTCACCCCTACTTAATACTCACCCCTACATAATACTCACCCCTACATAATACTCACCCCTACATAATACTCACTCCTACTTAATACTCCGCCAGTGGCCCCTAAGTGGGCATTTCCCTGGGTTTGGGCACAACAGTTTCTATAGGTGGCACAGCTCTCACATGTCTCTTACATTCGCCATCATTGTCTGCCTCTCCTGCTATTGGCCGAAGGCACAGGGCCACCGATGCACACCAAGTCCCCTGCTGTGGCCCCAGGAGTTAGTGGCTCCGTACAGTGAGTTCAGCAGAATAGAATTCTTGCTGCCAGTGCTCCAGACTGGTTTGTCTGCATTCCTGTAACCGCTGGCAGTGGCACTTGTTGGTTTCACTAACTACTGTACATAGTCTCCCCGCGTCCCCCCCCAGCCCCAGGGCAAGCAGTGCAACCTGCAGGGGTAGTGGACACTTACTAGCAGTGCAGTTACATGGCTCTGTAAGCTCTGGGCTTCAAAATAGGCTCTGGCATTCCCAGTACCCAGAGGCACAAACACCCCCCCAGCCCAATAAATAGTGACTGTCTGTGGCACCTTACAGCCCCCCTGGCATTCCCAGTACCCAGAGGCACAAACAGCCCCCCCCCCAGCCCAATAAATAGTGACTGTCTGTGGCACCTTACAGCCCCCCTGGCATTCCCAGTACCCAGAGGCACAAACAGCCCCCCAGCCCAATAAATAGTGACTGTCTGTGGCACCTTACAGCCCCCCCAGCCCAATAAATAGTGACTGTCTGTGGCACCTTACAGCCCCCCTGGCATTCCCAGTACCCAGAGGCACAAACAGCCCCCCCAGCCCAATAAATAGTGACTGTCTGTGGCACCTTACAGCCCCCCTGGCATTCCCAGTACCCAGAGGCACAAACAGCCCCCCCAGCCCAATAAATAGTGACTGTCTGTGGCACCTTACAGCCCCCCTGGCATTCCCAGTACCCAGAGGCACAAACACCCCCCAGCCCAATAAATAGTGACTGTCTGTGGCACCTTACAGCCCCCCTGGCATTCCCAGTACCCAGAGGCACAAACACCCCCCCAGCCCAATAAATAGTGTCTGTCTGTGGCACCTTACAGCCCCCCTGGCATTCCCAGTACCCAGAGGCACAAACAGCCCCCCAGCCCAATAAATAGTGACTGTCTGTGGCACCTTACAGCCCCCCTGGCATTCCCAGTACCCAGAGGCACAAACAGCCCCCCCCCCCAGCCCAATAAATAGTGACTGTCTGTGGCACCTTACAGCCCCCCTGGCATTCCCAGTACCCAGAGGCACAAACAGCCCCCCCAGCCCAATAAATAGTGACTGTCTGTGGCACCTTACAGCCCCCCTGGCATTCCCAGTACCCAGAGGCACAAACAGCCCCCCCCAGCCCAATAAATAGTGACTGTCTGTGGCACCTTACAGCCCCCCTGGCATTCCCAGTACCCAGAGGCACAAACACCCCCCCAGCCCAATAAATAGTGACTGTCTGTGGCACCTTACAGCCCCCCTGGCATTCCCAGTACCCAGAGGCACAAACAGCCCCCCCCCCCAGCCCAATAAATAGTGACTGTCTGTGGCACCTTACAGCCCCCCTGGCATTCCCAGTACCCAGAGGCACAAACAGCCCCCCCCCAGCCCAATAAATAGTGACTGTCTGTGGCACCTTACAGCCCCCCTGGCATTCCCAGTACCCAGAGGCACAAACACCCCCCCAGCCCAATAAATAGTGTCTGTCTGTGGCACCTTACAGCCCCCCTGGCATTCCCAGTACCCAGAGGCACAAACAGCCCCCCAGCCCAATAAATAGTGACTGTCTGTGGCACCTTACAGCCCCCCTGGCATTCCCAGTACCCAGAGGCACAAACAGCCCCCCCAGCCCAATAAATAGTGACTGTCTGTGGCACCTTACAGCCCCCCTGGCATTCCCAGTACCCAGAGGCACAAACAGCCCCCCCCCCAGCCCAATAAATAGTGACTGTCTGTGGCACCTTACAGCCCCCCTGGCATTCCCAGTACCCAGAGGCACAAACAGCCCCCCCCCAGCCCAATAAATAGTGACTGTCTGTGGCACCTTACAGCCCCCCTGGCATTCCCAGTACCCAGAGGCACAAACAGCCCCCCCCCCCAGCCCAATAAATAGTGACTGTCTGTGGCACAAACAGCCCCCCCCCAGCCCAATAAATTTGACTTTAAAAGTGACTTTACAGCAGCCCCCTTGCATTTGCCAGAACCTACAAATTGCCAATCCAGGACACGCCCACCCCTCATTTGAAACACAGACAGGGACCTGAGAGGATCTATAGGGTTTTCCATTTATCCTATGTCTCGTTTAATTGAATCAGTTACTGCCTCCACCGGACTGGGGCTGCCGTGACTTAACTGTAGGGCCCCTGGTTACATTTCCATTTGATTGGCTGTACTGCTAAGGCCATAGCTCTACATAATAATAATAATATAATGACACTTTCCCTGTATCCCTTCTCTTCCCCAGTCTCCAGGTTCCCAGATCACTTACTGGCGTTCCTGTTGCCCAAACTGGAGGCCAATAGCCCCAAGGTCCGTGTGGGGACTCTCGTCATCATGAAACAAGTCATCAACTCTGCACGTAAGGGAGAAACCAAGTCATTTCACAGGCTACAAATCATTTCTGTCTCGGGCCCCTCTCTGTGTGATGGGGCCCCGGGGTATATGCAGATTCTCCCCCTGTCTCATTGCCCTCTGCCTCTGTTTCTCAGCCACAAGCATGGAGGTGAAGAAGCCACTGATTCTGGCCGCTGTGAGGCAGCCCCTGCAGGACCCCACTAACAGGGTAATTATAATGTATATATCTGCCATTCAGCAATAGTACCAGGTCCCGGGCAGGGCTGCTTTAAGGTACCAGTGGGCCCAGGGCAAAACTCTCATTGGTGGGGCCCCCCGAGGTACCCCATGATATTTGTAAAAGGACAGCTTTCCTGAAACACGGGATACCCCATAATTGTAAATATCAGCATTTTATTTAAAAAAAAAAAAAACAAAACCCTGGGGAACATTTGTTCTAGAAGATTAGAAATAATATATAGAATTAGAATAGTAAAACGTTCTATTCAGGTTAAAATTAAAAGAAGAGGTTGGCCATTTGCTTTAATTATAGCAGTTGAAAGGTTTGATGGTGGGTCCTCAATCCTGGTGGCCCCTGGGCAGTTGCCCCATTTGCCCATTTATTAAAACTAGGGATGAACTGAATACACTTTTTGGATTCTGCCAAACCCCCGAATCCTCCGTAAAGGATTCAGCCGAATACCGAACCAAATCCCTTTTGAAGGATTAAATGTCTTGTTAACATGAAAAAAAGTCACGTGATTTTTTGGATTTGATTCCGCCCAGTCTCAGTCCTGCCGAAAACGACTGACTCTTGGCTGAATACCGAACCAAATCCTGAATACAGTGCATCCCCAATTAAAACAGCCCTGCCCCTGCATGTCTTGTTAACTTCCCCTTTACTTTCTGTATGCAGTGCCAGAGGCAGCGCCAGTGAGATTTGTGTTTTTGCTTCTCTTGTTTGTTGCCCATCAGACTGTTTTTATCCTTTTAGCTCCTCAGTCTTTCTGTTTTTTGATCTTTCATATTTACTTAGATTTCTAGATGTCGATCACTTAATGACCCAGTCATTTGGTCTTTGCCACTTCCCTTCTGTTCAAGTTGCTTTTTTCCTCCATCCTAGAGGTTCTTTAGTGTTCCGGTTGTTTGGTTTCTGGTGGTTCTTTAGTGTTCTGGGTTGTTTGGTGTCAGGCGGTTCCTCAGTGTTCCGGGTGTTTGGTCTCTGGCGGTTCCTCAGTGTTTGTCCTGTGATGGTTCCTTTGTGTTCCGGTTGTTTGGTTTCTGGTGGTTCCTCAGTGTTCCAATTGGTCTCTGGCAGTTCCCATAGTGTTCTGGGTTGTTTGGTGTCAGGCGGTTCCTCAGTGTTCCGGTTGCTTGGTTTCTGGTGGTTCCTCAGTGTTCCAATTGGTCTCTGGCAGTTCCTCAGTGTTGCGGTTGTTTGGTCTCTGGCGGTTCCTCAGTGTTCCAGTTGTTTGGTTCCTCAGTGTTCTGTAGTGTTCCTGATTGTTTGGCCTCTGGCGGTTCCACAGTGTTCCGGTTGTTTGGTTCCTCAGTGTTCTGTAGTGTTCCTGATTGTTTGGCCTCTGGTGGTTCCACAGTGTTCCGGTTGTTTGGTTCCTCCGTGTTCTGTAGTGTTCCAGGTGTTTGGTCTCTGGCGGTTCCTCAGTGTTTGTTCTGTGATGGTTCCTTCGTGTTCCGGTTGTTTGGTTTCTGGTGGTTCCTCAGTGTTTCAATTGGTCTCTGGCAGTTCCTCAGTGTTCTGGTTGTTTGGTCTCTGGCGGTTCCTCAGTGTTCTGGTTGTTTGGTCTCTGGCGGTTCCTCAGTGTTCTGGTTGTTTGGTCTCTGGCGGTTCCTCAGTGTTCTGGTTGTTTGGTCTCTGGCGGTTCCCCAGTGTTCTGGTTGTTTGGTCTCTGGCGGTTCCCCAGTGTTCTGGTTGTTTGGTCTCTGGCGGTTCCCCAGTGTTCTGGTTGTTTGGTCTCTGGCAGTTCCTCAGTGTTGCGGTTGTTTGGTCTCTGGCGGTTCCTCAGTGTTGCGGTTGTTTGGTCTCTGGCAGTTCCTCAGTGTTGCGGTTGTTTGGTCTCTGGCGGTTCCCCAGTGTTCTGGTTGTTTGGTCTCTGGCGGTTCCTCAGTGTTGCGGTTGTTTGGTCTCTGGCAGTTCCTCAGTGTTGCGGTTGTTTGGTCTCTGGCAGTTCCTCAGTGTTGCGGTTGTTTGGTCTCTGGCAGTTCCTCAGTGTTGCGGTTGTTTGGTCTCTGGCGGTTCCTCAGTGTTCTGGTTGTTTGGTCTCTGGCAGTTCCTCAGTGTTGCGGTTGTTTGGTCTCTGGCGGTTCCTCAGTGTTCTGGTTGTTTGGTCTCTGGCGGTTCCTCAGTGTTCTGGTTGTTTGGTCTCTGGCGGTTCCTCAGTGTTCCAGTTGTTTGGTTCCTCAGTGTTCTGTAGTGTTCCTGGTTGTTTGGTCTCTGCTGGTTCTGAATCTTGGATCATGCCCATGTTGGATGTCTCTCTTGTGCTTGCCCTCTCATTACCCCTGTCTCTCGCCGTGCAGGTGAGGCGGGCGATGGTGCAGCTGATCAGCGCTATGGCACACCATGGGTACCTGGAACAGCCCGGGGGGGAGTTGCTGCTGGAATATCTCATCAGACTGTGCTGTGTCACCCCCAGCCCCTCGGTAAGAGACCACTTTGCTGCATTTACATCAAACAGAGAGAGTGCTGCGGGGCAGAGAGCGCTCCCTAGTCACCTGATATTCCCATGTACCATTATGTAGGTCTCTGCCTGATACTGATTGGGTTGGACCTGGGGAGGAATAGGATTTTGCTTGGTTATTAGGGGGAAGATGTCTGTACTATTCAAAATGAAAATTTTAACTTTACTGACTGGACCTTTGCAATAGTCACCTAGAACCCTTTGGCCAATGTCGCCCCCCCCACGGCACTCTCTCTGCCAGTCGTACCTGAGATACCCCCCCCCATTCTGTAGCAAGTGCCATCAGTGGGGCGACGGTGCCACAGAACTGCCCAATGTGAGCGCTGGCAGAACCAGGTGATACCGATGTTGGACTGGTATTGAGTATAGGGAGGAGAGCAGTTTATGGGAACATAGACAAACCCAGTTGTTTCGCACTTGCTCAGTCTCGTCAGCAGAACTCGGAACCAGAAGAGGTAACTGAGGAGAATGTGCGGCGGATCAGCATCAGCACCTTGTACCTGATCAGCACCACCGTGGATCGAATGAATAACGTAAGGTTCTGTGTTCTGGTTCCGTTCTTCCTGCACTTCTCTGTCTCTCTCTGTCTCTCTCTGTCTCTCTCTACTGACATCAGGCTCTCTGCTTCTCTCTTTCTCTCTGTACTGACATCAGTCTCTCTGTCTCTCTTTCTCTGTACTGACACCTCTCAGTCTCTCAGTGATGTCTCTCTCTGTCTCGCTCCAGATCTTGTGGCCGTACCTGTTGGAGTTTATTGTCCCAGTGCAGTTTTCCAATGCTCTGACCCCCATCTGTAAGAGTTTGGTGCAGCTCGGCCAGAAGAGACAGGCGGAGAGTGTGGAGACCTTTCTCATCAATTACAATGTTCACAGTGAGTGCCCTCCTGCTTTATTACCCCCTTCCCCCCAGCCATAGGGCTGTAACATGGGCCTGTGGTAGTGATGGTCGGCCCAATAGCGCCACCCAGTGTTCACCTAATAGGGAGTAAAAGATGGAAATGGGAATGTTTCATGCAGGGGGGGACCCAGTTGGGTGGGAATTAGAACTCTCCATTGAGACTAAATGATGATAAAGGCCAAGTGCCACAAAATAAATAGGAATACAGGGTTAATAAAGGGCTGTGAGATGGCAGGGCAGCCTCGGGCAGCAACTGGGCAGGCAGATTGGGCCCATACCCCTATACAGTCAGGGCACAGGTACCCATAGAACCCCATGATTCCATTTGGAACAGCCCAGTGCAACGTACAAATAGGCCGGGCACTACCCACGGGTGCATCTGGCACAGAGGAGGGAAGAGCTGTATTGGCCCCTCTTCTTCATGTTATTCTGTCTCTCTTTCTACAGCCAACCTGCCGTCCCCACACGCCCTCGTTGCCCGGCTCTTGGTAAGTAGCAACTGATAGAGAGGCTGACTGCCTGCATCCCCTGCTGTGCTTCTCTGCGTGAATAGGTTGGAGTGTGAGCTTCGTAGGGCGCCTCCCTGTACAGAATGTGGGGAACAGGGTTAGGGCTGTCTGACTGCAGGTCTGGGAAGCCAAACTGGGAGCCCTACTGGCAACCCCACTGTCAGCCCCAATGGGAGCTCTACTGGCAGCCCTACTGGCAGCCCTACTGGGAGCCCTACTGGCAGCCCTACTGGGAGCCCTACTGGCAGCCCTACTGGGAGCCCTACTGGCAGCCCTACTGGCAGCCCTACTGGGAGCCCTACTGGGAGCCCTACTGGGAGCCCTACTGGCAGCCCTACTGGCAGCCCTACTGGGAGCCCTACTGGCAGCCCTACTGGCAGCCCTACTGGCAACACTACTGGGAGCCATACTGGCAACCCCACTGTCAGCCCCACTGTCGGCCCCAATGGGAGCCCTACTGGCAGCCCTACTGGCAGCCCTACTGGCAACACTACCGGGAGTCCTACTGGCAACACTACTGGCAACACTACTGGCAGCCCTACTGGCAGCCCTACTGGCAGCCCTACTGGGAGTCCTACTGGGAGCCCTACTGGCAGCCCTACTGGCAGCCCTACTGGCAACACTACTGGCAGCCCTACTGGGAGTCCTACTGGGAGTCCTACTGGCAGCCCTACTGGCAGCCCTACTGGGAGTCCTACTGGGAGTCCTACTGGGAGTCCTACTGGGAGTCCTACTGGCAGCCCTACTGGCAGCCCTACTGGCAGCCCTACTGGGAGTCCTACTGGCAGCCCTACTGGCAGCCCTACTGGGAGTCCTACTGGCAGCCCTACTAGCAGCCCTACTGGGGATCCTACTGGCAGCCCTACTCGCAGCCCTACTGAGAGCTCCTTTGTAAGTGGTAACCTAGGAAAAAAAATTCCAACTGCAAGGTGGCATCTAATAGTCAGAGAGGTTCCACCCAGGAACCGTGTGACAAACCAGGAGAAAGGGGGAGAATCCAGTTATGTGGACTGATGAAGCCAAAATAGAACTTTCTGGCTTAAAGGGGTTGTTCACCTAGTTAACTTTTAGTATGAAACAATTTCCAGTTGGTCTTCATTTTTAATTATTTGTAGTTTTTAGTTATTTCACTTTCGTGTTTCAGCAGCTATCTGGTTGCTAGGGTACACATTTCCTTAGTAACCAGGAAGTGAATTAAATGAGAGACAGGGATATGAATAGAGGAAGGACTGAATAGAAAGATAAGGAATAAAAAGTAACAATAACAATAAAAATGGAGCCTCACAGAGCAATAGGGTTTGGCTGCCGGGGTCAGTGACCCCCATTTGAAAGCTGCAAAGAGTCAGAAGAAAAAGGTGAATAATTCAAAAACTATAAAAAAAAAATAGTGAAGCCCAATTCGTTACACACTCACACATTTGGTATTGGATCATGTTTTTTTCATTAAATACAGGAGCAAATATTATCACTTTTGTTTCACTGGGTTTCATTTCAGGTGGCCGCTGCTGCATTGGAGCCCGGGGATGGGCGGAGCTCCGCTGCACTCCGCCTTCTCAATGTCATGCAGATTAATATCCACCCGACAGTGGGCCGGTGCTGGGACCAGGAGATTCCTTTACTGCTGAACTGCTTGGAAGGTACGGTGGCCTGGTGGGGCTTATTAGAGGGGAAATAAAAGTGGTTGTGGCCGGACCATTAGTGTATAAGGGTAGCAAGTGGTGCACAGAAGCTGCGCTCTTCCAACTTCCATTAACTGCCCCCCCCTAGGGTGCAACGAAGCATAAATGTAGGTATCATGTGCTTCCCTGCAGATTGCAGTGCAGCTCCACTTATTATCCCCGCGGCGCAGCTCCACTTATTATCCCCCGGCGCAGCTCCACTTATTATCCCCGGCGCAGCTCCACTTATTATCCCCCCGGGGCAGCTCCACTTATCATCCCCCCGGGGCAGCTCCACTTATTATCCCCCCGGCGCAGCTCCACTTATTATCCCCCCGGGGCAGCCCCACTTATTATCCCCCCGGGGCAGCTCCACTTATCATCCCCCCGGGGCAGCTCCACTTATCATCCCCCCGGGGCAGCTCCACTTATCATCCCCCCCGGGGCAGCTCCACTTATCATCCCAGTAACGCAGCTCCACTTATTATCCCCTCGGCGCAGCTCCACTTATTATCCCCCCGGCGCAGCTCCACTTATTATCCCCCCGGCGCAGCTCCACTTATTATCCCCCCGGCGCAGCTCCACTTATTATCCCCCCGGCGCAGCTCCACTTATTATCCCCCGGGCAGCTCCACTTATTATCCCCCCGGGGCAGCTCCACTTATTATCCCCCCGGGGCAGCTCCACTTATTATCCCCCCGGGGCAGCCCCACTTATTATCCCCCCGGGGCAGCCCCACTTATTATCCCCCCGGGGCAGCTCCACTTATTATCCCCCCCTGGGGCAGCTCCACTTATCATCCCCGCGACGCAGCTCCACTTATTATCCCCCCGGGGCAGCTCCACTTATCATCCCAGTGACGCAGCTCCACTTATTATCCCCCCGGGGCAGCTCCACTTATCATCCCAGTGACGCAGCTCCACTTATTATCCCCCCCGGCGCAGCTCCACTTATTATCCCCCCGGCGCAGCTCCACTTATTATCCCCCCTGGGGCAGCTCCACTTATTATCCCCCCTGGGGCAGCTCCACTTATTATCCCCCCGGGGCAGCTCCACTTATTATCCCCCCGGGGCAGCTCCACTTATTATTGGAGCTGTTTCTGAGGCCTGACCCAGTATCCCCCCTGGATATACAGTATTTGCCTCTCTGCTGTTTATTGACCTCCCTGGGACTCACAAGGAATCTCCTCTCCCATAGAGCACGGAGCTGAATCTCTTCTGCAGCAAAATGAATGGGAAGATAAGATGCTCAAGGTAAAACAAACAGACCCGGACTGGCCTGTGGGTTCTGGCAAATGCTAGGGGGGGGGGGGGGGGGTCACTATTTATTGGGCTGGGGGGGCTGTTTGTGCCTCTGGGTACTGGGAATGCCAGGGGGGCTATAAGGTGCCACAGACAGTCACTATTTATTGGGCTGGGGGGGCTGTTTGTGCCTCTGGGTACTGGGAATGCCAGGGGGGCTGTAAGGTGCCACAGACAGTCACTATTTATTGGGCTGGGGGGGGCTGTTTGTGCCTCTGGGTACTGGGAATGCCAGGGGGGCTGTAAGGTGCCACAGACAGTCACTATTTATTGGGCTGGGGGGGGGCTGTTTGTGCCTCTGGGTACTGGGAATGCCAGGGGGGCTGTAAGGTGCCACAGACAGTCACTATTTATTGGGCTGGGGGGGCTGTTTGTGCCTCTGGGTACTGGGAATGCCAGGGGGGCTGTAAGGTGCCACAGACAGTCACTATTTATTGGGCTGGGGGGGCTGTTTGTGCCTCTGGGTACTGGGAATGCCAGGGGGGCTGTAAGGTGCCACAGACAGTCACTATTTATTGGGCTGGGGGGGGCTGTTTGTGCCTCTGGGTACTGGGAATGCCAGGGGGGCTGTAAGGTGCCACAGACAGTCACTATTTATTGGGCTGGGGGGGGCTGTTTGTGCCTCTGGGTACTGGGAATGCCAGGGGGGCTATAAGGTGCCACAGACAGTCACTATTTATTGGGCTGGGGGGGGGGGGGCTGTTTGGGCCTCTGGGTACTGGGAATGCCAGGGGGGCTATAAGGTGCCACAGACAGTCACTATTTATTGGGCTGGGGGGGGCTGTTTGTGCCTCTGGGTACTGGGAATGCCAGGGGGGCTGTAAGGTGCCACAGACAGTCACTATTTATTGGGCTGGGGGGGCTGTTTGTGCCTCTGGGTACTGGGAATGCCAGGGGGGCTGTAAGGTGCCACAGACAGTCACTATTTATTGGGCTGGGGGGGGCTGTTTGTGCCTCTGGGTACTGGGAATGCCAGGGTCTATTTTGAACCCCAGTCTAGGCCTGAAAGCAACTCTAGGGGTCAGAGTAACCCAGAATTTCCTGTAAACCATGTACCTGTAATCGCCACCAGGGGGGGTATATATACCAGGAATACTCAGTGTTAACCATTTAATATCTCCTCACCACCCGGGGGCAGTATAACCCAGAATATCCAGTATAAACCATTTTATTGGTACCAGTAATCACCACAGGGGGCAGTATAGCTGCTCATTTTCCAGTTAGGGGCCTTATAGTTATTAAACATTAATATCAAACAAGGATTTCCTTAAACAAAGAGGTCTTCTAGGGCCGTAAGTTTCCTAGTCTGGCCCTTGGCCCTGTTGGACAGCCCTGTGTGTCTCCATACAGCAGGGGGGACGCATTCAGCAACAGAGAATTAATGCAGATGCTTAGGAACCTCTGGCCTCTCCTTGTCTGGTAGGGCATGATGGGAGTTGTAGTTTTGCTTTGTGTCCTTAACCTCCCAAGGCTACACTGGGTTTTGGGTCTGTGTGTGTAAGTTCTTGTGTTTCCCTGTGCAGTTCCTGGGGGTCACCCTACAGGCTGTGGCCGATGATAAGTGGATCAGCCAACTGGGCCAGGAGATGCACCAACAGCTGCTCAGCTACAATTCCCTCCCCCTGGAGAAGGTCAGTGCCTGGGGGGGTACCAGCCTTGCAGCGCCCCCTATACACTTATACAGGGAATGTGTATTAGTGTCTGAGAGAAGTAACATGGCAGCTCCCACCTGTATGTAGAGCAGATAAAGGGCAAGTAAGCCCTAAGGCTCATGTGTTTTTGCCGGCAGAACTTCCTGTACAAATGCATTGGGACGACGCTGGCCGCCTGCGAGAAGCGCGAGGTGGTGAGGAAACAGCTGCAGGTCTTATTGAGCACCGCCCGGTACCAGGAGGAGTCTGAGCGGGAGGTACGGGGGGCCCAGGGTGGGGGGGGGGGGGGATTGGGGAGGGTTCTGGGCATTTTCGGGCTTGGTACTTAATGACACAATGTCACACTCAAGATGTCTCAAGATGTAGTAAGTGACTGAGTATTCTTGGTTCTGATTGGTTCTATATATCCCAAGCCCAGTAAGTGACTGGGTTCTACTGGCACTTCTTACTACTGAGTGCTATTCCTGTATTTACCACTAGGTGGGAGTATTTTTAGCAATGCAGCTGTCAAGGAGCTGTTATCTTGTTACCTTTCCATTGTTCTGCTGATTGGCTTCTGGGGGGGAAGGGGGGGGGTATCACTCCAACCTGCAGCGCAGCAGTAAAGAGAGACTGTAGTTTATCAGAGCACAGGTCACATGGCTGGGGGCACCTGGGAAACTAAGGTATGGCTAGCCCCCACATCAAAATTAAATATAAAAAAATATTTTGCTCTTTTGAAAAAATGGATGTCAGTGCAGGATTCTGCTGGGGGAGCGCCAGTAACTGGGGGGTTAAGCCACTGGCTTTGGGCGCAGTGGGGTCCCCGTTTCTATGCGTGTGTGGCACTGACTCTCTCCCCCTAGGGTTTGGCCGTGGCGTTTGGCATTTGCTCGGCGCGGCACTTGGACGAGGCGCTGGACACGCTGGGCGACTTCCTCAAGTCTGACATCATGAAGAGGAACGCGGGGATATTCAATCTGTTCAAGGTGCGCCATCCTGCCCCATCCTGCCCCATCCTGCCCCATCCTGCCCCATCCTGCCCCATCCTGCCCCGAACCAGCACTGTTACATAGATTACTTGTCGTCTGTCTCTCCGTGTCTGTCTGTCTCTCCGTGTCTGTCTGTCTCTCCGTGTCTGTCTGTCTCTCCGTGTCTGTCTGTCTGTCTCTCCGTGTCTGTCTGTCTGTCTCTCCGTGTCTGTCTGTCTGTCTCTCCGTGTCTGTCTGTCACTCTGTCTCTCCATGCCTGTCTGTCTCTCCATGTCTGTCTGTCTCTTCTTGTCTGTCTCTCCTTGTCTGTCAGTCTGGCTCTCCATGTCTGTCTGTCTCTCCGTGTCTGTCTGTCTCTCCTTGTCTGTCAGTCTGACTCTCCATGTCTGTCTGTCTCTCCGTGTCTGTCTGTCTCTCCGTGTCTGTCTGTCTCTCCTTGTCTGTCAGTCTGGCTCTCCATGTCTGTCTGTCTCTCCATGTCTGTCTGTCTCTCCGTGTCTGTCTGTCTCTCCTTGTCTGTCAGTCTGGCTCTCCATGTCTGTCTGTCTCTCCGTGTCTGTCTGTCTCTCCGTGTCTGTCTGTCTCTCCTTGTCTGTCAGTCTGGCTCTCCATGTCTGTCTGTCTCTCCGTGTCTGTCTGTCTCTCCGTGTCTGTCTGTCTCTCCTTGTCTGTCAGTCTGGCTCTCCATGTCTGTCTGTCTCTCCGTGTCTGTCTGTCTCTCCGTGTCTGTCTGTCTCTCCTTGTCTGTCAGTCTGGCTCTCCATGTCTGTCTGTCTCTCCATGTCTGTCTGTCTCTCCGTGTCTGTCTGTCTCTCCTTGTCTGTCAGTCTGGCTCTCCATGTCTGTCTGTCTCTCCTTGTCTGTCAGTCTGTCTCTCCATGTCTGTCTGTCTCTCCATGTCTGTCTGTCTCTCCGTGTCTGTCTGTCTCTCCATGTCTGTCTGTCTCTCCATGTCTGTCTGTCTCTCCGTGTCTGCCTGTCAGTATAACTTTATTTATAAAGCGCTACATGATCTGTACAACCTGACAGAGTAGAGCGGTACCCCCAGGTATAAATATGACACAATAGGACCCTGGCCTGTAGAGCTTACAGTCTAAGCGGGTAGATGCCATACAGACATAAATCAAAGGGGAAGAGTGTACAGAGGCTTGGGGTATTTAGAAAAGTGTGGGGTAAATTGTATCCTCCTGCTGTGCCTGTGGCCCCCTGAGTCGCTCTCCCATTGGATAAAAGGCTTCTGCTGCCCGGTCAGTGGGACGGTTGGACTTTGCCCCAGGAACCTTGTTTACAGGCTGAGGCCCCCACTCGGCGCTCTCGGTGACGCACGGCGCGGGGAATGTTAATTCAATATTCAGATCTCTCTGTAATGGACAAAGCAGAGTTGGTTCTGCTCCATCGTTGCGGATTTCTGGGGGTGTAGGACATGGCCGCCGCTTCCTCTCACAGGACTTTGCTGCTCCTCCCCCTGCCCGGTGCCACTGGGTCGCACAAATGTCATTCCAAGCTTCAGCTTCACGGGGCTTTTAGTGAATAGGTCCCCGGGCCCCATTGGTGGTACCTTCAGTATCAGAAGGGGTAGCCCTTTGGAACCAGTATCATTTGGGGTAAATTTGGGGCAGTGGTTCTGAGCTGGAGGGGCAGGTATCTTGAAGGACACCAAGAGATGGATTTTGGGTCTCCCCATTGTATTTAGGAACCCCCAAAGC
This sequence comes from Xenopus tropicalis, assembly GCF_000004195.4. Taxonomy (NCBI): domain Eukaryota; kingdom Metazoa; phylum Chordata; class Amphibia; order Anura; family Pipidae; genus Xenopus; species Xenopus tropicalis. The sequence continues at coordinate 152,419,815 of NC_030682.2, read as the reverse complement.
CGGACTGTCGTTCTCCCAGGAGTGTGCGACCCCGAACCAGCCTTGGGGCAGGAAAGAATTATAGACCAAAGTTGCCCAATGTTACATGTAGGAGGCAGTTATTTCCTATACTGGGGCCAATAATGATTGATATGAAGAAGTCTATGGAGCCCTTGGGCAGATTGGCCACATACAAAGCCTCCTCTTGGGCAGCCCTGATCCAAAGGAAAGTATTCAGCACAACACAGGGAAGTCTCTCTGGATCCCAATAGAACCAGAGTTCTGCTCTTGGGTCGGTACCACTGGCTGATATGGGCCAAACCTTCCATAGACTTCACCAGACTGACTGAGCTTCCCCTGCTCCTACAGTGACGGAACATTCCGTGCCTTGGCCCAAATGACCATTATTTGGTTCTGCCCATCTTGGGCTCCGTTGCCTCTGATACTTTTGTACCTAGCCTTTAGGGGCCACAGGGGCTATTCTAGGTACCCCGAGGCAGTTAGGAGTAGGGTGGGGCTTATGGGGCAATATTTGTTGGTGATGCCCAGTTTGGTGCTATTTATTGGCAGAAGTGAGAGCTATGTTTCCCTTGCAGGACCGGGCCGATGGGGATCTGGAGAAGATCAAGAGCTCGCTCATCCTCTGTTACGGTTACGTTACCGTTTACGCTCCCATTGAACTTGTTCTTCCCCGGATCGAGTGTGAGATCCTGCGCAACGTCTTTAGCTACTTCCACACCAAGGTAAGTGGCACCGGGTATAAGGGGCGTTCCCTGGGTGCCCCTCTTGCCCCATTGCACTGCCCCCTATAGAGCTACTGGGGTTATTAATTCTAACACTGAATGGCTGCTCAGTGGCGGCTGTTTGTGCATAAATATGTGCCAGCTGTTATGCCCCCATTCCTCCTATAGATCTAACCCCGCCCCTCTCCCCTGCCACCCAGCTCTTAATGGTACGTTCCTAACCTTCTGTTCTCCTGGTTTAACCCACCCCGCCCCTCTCCCCTGCCACCCGGCTCTTAATGGTATGTTCCTAACCTTCTTTTCTCCTGGTTTGACCCGCCCCTCTCCCCTGCCACCCGCCTCTTAATGGTACGTTCCTAACCCTCTCTTCTCCTGGTTTGACCCACCCCGCCCCTCTTCCCTGCCACCTGGTTCTTAATGGTACGTTCCTAACCTTCTCTTCTCCTGGTTTGACCCACCCCGCCCCTCTCCCCTGCCACCCGCCTCTTAATGGTATGTTCCTAACCTTCTTTTCTCCTGGTTTGACCCGCCCCTCTCCCCTGCCACCCGCCTCTTAATGGTATGTTCCTAACCCTCTCTTCTCCTGGTTTGACCCACCCCGCCCCTCTTCCCTGCCACCTGGTTCTTAATGGTACGTTCCTAACCTTCTTTTCTCCTGGTTTGACCCACCCCGCCCCTCTCCCCTGCCACCCGGCTCTTAATGGTACGTTCCTAACCTTCTTTTCTCCTGGTTTGACCCGCCCCTCTCCCCTGCCACCCGCCTCTTAATGGTATGTTCCTAACCCTCTCTTCTCCTGGTTTGACCCACCCCGCCCCTCTTCCCTGCCACCTGGTTCTTAATGGTACGTTCCTAACCTTCTCTTCTCCTGGTTTGACCCACCCCGCCCCTCTCCCCTGCCACCCGGCTCTTAATGGTACGTTCCTAACCTTCTGTTCTCCTGGTTTGACCCATCAGGTTCTGGGGATAAAGGTAGAGCCCAAGGTACAGTCTTCCAAATGTCACAGGTCTCTTCTCTCTACTTCTGTCTCTCAACTGTCTCTCTGCTGGGAACTCTGTGCCTAAGTGTAGTGTAGAACTGTGTGTGGGTACTGCCAGCCAATTGTCCATAACTGCTTCAATCAGCCCTCCCTATAAGCTCCTCCCCTAAAGTCTCCTGTCAGCCCTCCTTATTAGGCTCCTCCCCAACTGCTCAACTCTGCTCTCCCTATAAGCTCCTCCCCTAAAGTCTCCTGTCAGCCCTCTTTATTAGGCTCCTCCCCAACTGCTCCACTCTGCTCTCCCTATAAGCTCCTCCCCTAAAGTCTCCTGTCAGCCCTCCTTATTAGGCTCCTCCCCAACTGCTCCACTCTGCTTTCCCTATAAGCTCCTCCCGTAAAAGTCTCCTGTCAGCCCTCCTAATTAGGCTCCTCCCCAACTGCTCCTGTTAGCCCTCCCTATAATTCTCCTTTGTAGTAATTGTGCTGGGACATGTAATTGCTTCTGCCTTGGCCTGTGGGAGGGGCTTGCATTTACCCCATGTAGTGAGGGTTATCAGGGCAGCTAGGGGTACAAATCTCTCTGTGAGTCTCTGTTACGCTGCAATATTAACCCTTCCACCTCCATCCATCACTAATACTCTGTGTGGGGGTGGGGCTGCCTCCCTCTGTGACAAACCACGTGGGACATTTCATTCATCATTTTGGGATTATGGTACGTACGGAACCCCCATCCCTGCAGTACAGAACCCCCATCCCTGCAGTACAGAACCCCCATCCCTGCAGTACGGAACCCCCATCCCTGCAGTACGGAACCCCCATCCCTGCAGTACGGAACCCCCATCCCTGCAGTACAGAACCCCCATCCCTGCAGTACAGAACCCTCTTATTGTTACATGTACGAGCTCTAATGTACCTGTAATGAGACTCTATATTATACTGCCTGGGTCTTGGCCCAATATACAGTCTCTATATTATACTGCCTGGGTCTTGGCCCAATATACAGTCTCTATATTATACTGCCTGGGTCTTGGCCCAATATACAGTCTCTATATTATACTGCCCGGGCCTCGGCCCAATATACAGTCTCTATATTATACTGCCCGGGCCTCGGCCCAATATACAGTCTCTATATTATACTGCCCGGGCCTCGGCCTAATATACAGTCTCTATATTATACTGCCCAGGCCTCTGCCTAATATACAGTCTCTATATTATACTGCCCGGGCCTCTGCCTAATATACAGTCTCTATATTATACTGCCCGGGCCTCTGCCTAATATACAGTCTCTATATTATACTGCCCGGGCCTCTGCCTAATATACAGTCTCTATATTATACTGCCCGGGCCTCGGCCCAATATACAGTCTCTATATTATACTGCCCGGGCCTCGGCCTAATATACAGTCTCTATATTATACTGCCCGGGCCTCGGCCCAATATACAGTCTCTATATTATACTGCCCGGGCCTCGGCCCAATATACAGTCTCTATATTATACTGCCCGGGCCTCGGCCTAATATACAGTCTCTATATTATACTGCCCGGGCCTCGGCCCAATATATAGTTTCTATATTATACTGCCCGGGCCTCTGCCTAATATACAGTTTCTATATTATACTGCCCGGGCCTCGGCCCAATATACAGTCTCTATATTATACTGCCCGGGCCTCGGCCCAATATACAGTCTCTATATTATACTGCCCGGGCCTCGGCCCAATATACAGTCTCTATATTATACTGCCTGGGCCTCGGCCCAATATACAGTCTCTATATTATACTGCCCGGGCCTCGGCCCAATATACAGTCTCTATATTATACTGCCCGGGCTCCGGGGTGTTGCTTTCTCTCCCCCCTCTCCCCAAGGCCTCCAGTGTAACTGGCCATGACCCATGGGGCTCCCACTTGTCCATGTTGAGTGGCAAGAGGTTTGTGCCAATGCCAGCCTACAGCAGGGGGCAGTTAGTGTGGCACAATGTTGCACTTTGGACTAGTGCTGTTCTCAGTGTAAGACTTTCCTCCAGGGGCCCGGGCACCTCTCTGTGGCCACTCATGTGCCCCTTCCCCAAGGAAACGGTTGTTTCTTTCTATATTGGCTGGGAAAGTGGAGGCCACGTGCCCCTGGTATGTGTGAATTTAGGTGCAGTTCCTTGTCCCACCACCAGGGAGCAGGCTCAGACTGGGACTGATGGGGCTGTTAGGTGCTGCCAGAGGAACCTTTATTCCTGGGACAGTTGGAGGTGGGGGGGAAGCTAAAGGGGCCCTAATAACCCCTGGGGGGGCCTAAGAAGCCCTGGTTTTACAGAAGAGAAGACTTTGGACCAGGGGTTCCTGCCTGTGACATGTGACACGGGGCCCATATACAGAACCCCAGGAGCAGAGAGGAGAGATTGGGTCGTGGGTGCCTCATGTTTCCCCCATTATAGGGGCCCTACATTATATTGCCCACCCTCGGTGGCCGCTAAGGCTTTGGCCATTTAGGAAGGGGCAATTGTAGTTTCCCTAGTAACAGCCATGGGGATCAGGGGGATCTGTTACAGGAAAGTGATTGTTACATCATGGGACTGGGGCTGTATGACATCATTGTTCCTGGGGGAGCCTGGGGGCTAATACACACCGTATGGGCAGCAGCCCACTAGCCGCCGTCCTTCGAGTCTGTGCACTTCCTCCGGCCAGAAATGGTTTCCGCTCAGCGGATCCTCTGTCTGCGCTAATCCCCCCCTATCACTCCCGGGGGGCCCCACACTCCCACACAGGCCAAGGTGTGCACTGAACTCAGGCCTGCCTCGTGCAACACACACGTCTGCCACCGGCGTAACCCTTTCCTGCCTCACTCACTCTCTCCTGCCTGAGCCTTGCACACTCACTCTCTCCTGCCTGAGCCTTGCACACTCACTCTCTTCTGCCTGAGCCTTGCACACTCACTCGCACACTCACTCTCTCCTGCCTGAGCCTTGCACACTCACTCTCTTCTGCCTGAGCCTTGCACACTCACTCTCTTCTGCCTGAGCCTTGCACACTCACTCTCTCCTGCCTGAGCCTTGCACACTCACTCTCTTCTGCCTGAGCCTTGCACACTCACTCTCTTCTGCCTGAGCCTTGCACACTCACTCGCACACTCACTCTCTCCTGCCTGAGCCTTGCACACTCACTCTCTCCTGCCTGAGCCTTGTACACTCACTCGCACACTCACTCTCTCCTGCCTGAGCCTTGCACACTCACTCTCTCCTGCCTGAGCCTTGCACACTCACTCGCACACTCACTCTCTCCTGCCTGAGCCTTGCACACTCACTCTCTCCTGCCTGAGCCTTGCACACTCACTCGCACACTCACTCTCTCCTGCCTGAGCCTTGCACACTCACTATCAGACTCTCTCCTGCCTGGGCCTTGCACACTCACTCGCACACTCACTCTCTCCTGCCTGAGCCTTGCACACTCACTATCACACTCGCTCTCTCCTGCCTGAGCCTTGCACACTCACTCTCTCCTGCCTGAGCCTTGCACACTCACTGGCACACTCGCTCTCTCCTGCCTGAGCCTCGCACACTCACTCTCTCCTGCCTGAGCCTTGCACACTCACTTGCACACTCACTCTCTCCTGCCTGAGCCTTGCACACTCACTTGCACACTCACTCTCCCCTGCCTGAGCCTTGCACACTTACTTGCACACTCACTCATCGCTCACTCTCTCCTGCCTGAGCCTTGCACACTCACTCTCTCCTGCCTGAGCCTTGCACACTCGCTCATCGCTCACTCTCTCCTGCCTGAGCCTTGCACACTCACTCTCTCCTGCCTGAGCCTTGCACACTTACTTGCACACTCGCTCATCGCTCACTCTCTCCTGCCTGAGCCTTGCACACTCACACACAGCTCACTCTCTCCTGCCTGAGCCTTGCACACTCACAGCTCACTCTCTCCTGCCTGAGCCTTGCACACTCACTCACACACAGCTCACTCTCTCCTGCCTGAGCCTTGCACACTCACTCGCTCACAGCTCACTCTCTCCTGCCTGAGCCTTGCACACTCACTCGCTCACAGCTCACTCTCTCCTGCCTGAGCCTTGCACACTCGCTCACTCTCTCCTGCCTGAGTCTTGCACACTCACTCACACACAGCTCACTCTCTCCTGCCTGAGCCTTGCACACTCACTCACACACAGCTCACTCTCTCCTGCCTGAGCCTTGCACACTCACTCACACACAGCTCACTCTCTCCTGCCTGAGCCTTGCACACTCACTCGCTCACAGCTCACTCTCTCCTGCCTGAGCCTTGCACACTCACTCACACACAGCTCACTCTCTCCTTTTACATTAACATTTATTTATAAAGCGCCAACATACCCCGCAGCGCTGTACAATAAGTGGGTTACATACATTGGGCATACAGAGTAACATATAAAGCAATCAGTAACCGATACAAGAGGTGAAGAGGGCCCTGCCCAAAAGAGCTTACAATCTACAAAGAACTTACAATCTCCTGCCTGAGCCTTGCACACTCACTCTCTCACAGCTCACTCTCTCCTGCCTGAGCCTTGCACACTCGCTCACTCTCTCCTGCCTGAGTCTTGCACACTCACTTGCACACTCACACACAGCTCATTCACTAATAGTACAACAAATCCAATCTCAGTGGTGTGAATAAGTGAATACAAGGCCCCCCCTGGATTTGCTCTTTGTCCTTTCCCAGTGCCCTGTGCTTTCTGTATCTAAGAGGTAAATTTAACCCTTCTCTCTCCACCCCCTACCCCTGTTTCTCTCCTGCTGCTGCCCCAGGATCTGACCCTCAAGCTCTGCCTCATCAGAACCATCTCCATGATTGGCCTGGCCATCTGCAGCAGCACCCAGGCCGGCTTCTTCCACTTCTCCCGCAAAGCCGAGCTCCTCTCTCATCTCCTGGTGAGTGATGGGGAGGGCTGGGTGCTGGGGTGGTGAGTGAGGGCTGGGTGCTGGGGAGGGCTGGGTGCTGGGAGGTGAGTGAGGGCTGGGTGCTGGGAGGTGAGTGAGGGCTGGGTGCTGGGGAGGGATGGGTGCTGGGAGGTGAGTGAGGGCTGGGTGTTGGGGTGGTGAGTGAGGGCTGGGTGCTGGGAGGTGAGTGAGGGCTGGGTGCTGGGAGGTGAGTGAGGGCTGAGTGACGGGGAGGGCTGGGTGCTGGGGAGGTGAGTGATGGGGAGGGCTGGGTGCTGGGGAGGTGAGTGAGGGCTGAGTGATGGGGAGGGCTGGGTGCTGGGGTGGTGAGTGAGGGCTGGGTGCTGGGGAGGGCTGGGTGCTGGGGAGGTGAGTGAGGGCTGAGTGATGGGGAGGGCTGGGTGCTGGGAGGTGAGTGACGGCTGGGTAATGGGGAGGGCTGGGTGCTAGGGAGGCGAGCGTCAGTGATGGGTGGATGCTGGGGAGGTGAGTGTCGGGTGGGTGTTGGGGAGGTGAGTGTCGGTGAGGGGTGGGTGCTGGGGAGGTGAGTGTCAGTGGTGGGTGGATGCTGGGGAGGTGAGTGCCGGTGAGGGGTGGGTGCTGGGGAGGTGAGTGGTGGGTGCTAGGGAGGTGAGTGGTGGGTGCTGGGGAGGCGAGTGAGGGCTGAGTGTCGGTGAGGGGTGGGTGCTGGGAGTTGAGTGTCGGTGAGGGGTGGGTGCTGGGGAGGCGAGTGTCGGTGAGGGGTGGGTGCTGGGGAGGCGAGTGTCGGTGAGGGGTGGGTGCTGGGGAGGCGAGTGTCGGTGAGGGGTGAGTGCTGGGGTGGCGAGTGTCGGTGACGGGTGGGTGCTGGGGAGGCAAGTGTCGGTGAGGGGTGGGTGCTGGGGAGGTGAGTGTCAGTGGCGGGTGGATGCTGGGGAGGTGAGTGCCGGTGAGAGGTGGGTGCTGGGGAGGTGAGTGGTGGGTGCTAGGGAGGTGAGTGGTGGGTGCTGGGGAGGCGAGTGAGGGCTGAGTGTTGGTGAGGGGTGGGTGCTGGGAGGTGAGTGTCAGTGAGGGGTGGGTGCTGGGGAGGCGAGTGTCGGTGAGGAGTGGGTGCTGGGGAGGTGAGTGTCGGTGAGGGGTGGGTGCTGGGGAGGTGAGTGTCGGTGAGGGGTGGGTGCTGGGAGGTGAGTGTCGGTGAGGGGTGGGTGCTGGGGAGGTGAGTGTCGGTGAGGGGTGGGTGCTGGGGAGGTGAGTGTCGGTGAGGGCTGGGTGCAGGGAGGTGAGTGAGGGTGAGGGGTGGGTGCTGGGAGGTCAGTGAGGGTGAGGGGTGGGTGCTAGGGAGGTGAGTGTCGGTGAGGGTGCAGGGGAGGTGAGTGGCGGTGGAGTTCCTGGGTGCTGAGGATACAGTTCTTCCTGCCAAATGTCCTTCGGTCCCAGCCGTATCTGGAATAGGGGGGGCTGGTAAACATAGTAACATAGTAACATAGTAAGTTGGGTTGAAAAAAGACATACGTCCATCAAGTTCAACCATAATGCCTATACCTAACCTGCCTAACTACAAGTTGATCCAGAGGAAGGCAAAAAACCCCATCTGAAGCCTCTCTAATTTGCCTCAGAGGGGAAAAAATTCCTTCCTGACTCCAAGATGGCAATCGGACCAGTCCCTGTATCAACTTGTACTAAGAGCTATCTCCCATAACCGTGTATTCCCTCACTTGCTAAGAATCCATCCAGCCCCTTCTTAAAGCTATATAATGTATCAGCCAGTACGACTGATTCGGGGAGGGGGGACCCCACAACCTCACAGCTCTCACTGTAAAAAATCCTTTCCGAATATTTAAATGGAACCTCCCTTCTTCTAAACGGAGTGGGTGCCCTCGTGTCCGTTGGAAGGACCTACTGGTAAATAAAACATTAGAGAGGTTATTATATGATCCCTTTATATATTTATACATAGTTATCATGTCACCTCTTAAGCGCCTCTTCTCCAGTGTAAACAGACCCAACTGGGCCAGTCTTTCTTCATAACTGAGACTTCCCATACCCTTTACCAGCTTAGTTGCCCTTCTCTGGACCCTCTCTAGCTCAATAATGTCCCGTTTGAGCACTGGAGACCAAAACTGAACAGCATATTCTAGATGGGGCCTTACCAGTGCTCTGTAAAGGGGAAGAATAACCCCCTCCTCCCGTGAATCTATACCCCTTTTAATACAGCTCAATACCCTGTTTGCCCTTGCAGCTGCTGCCTGGCATTGCTTGCTACAGCCAAGTTTATTATCTACAAGGACTCCAAGCTCCTTCTCCATTATGGATTTGCCTAGTGCAGTCCCATTAAGGGTATACGGGGCTTGCATATTTTTACATCCCAGGTGCATGACCTTACATTTATCCACATTAAATCTCATCTGCCACTTAGCTGCCCAGATTGCCAGTTGGCCAAGATCCTGCTGCAGGGATGTCACATCCTGGATAGAATTGACTGGTTTGTCATCTGCAAACACTGATACATTACTCATAATACCCTCCCCTAAGTCATTTATGAACAAATTAAACAAAAGTGGACCCAGTACAGAACCCTGAGGGACCCCACTGAGAACCTTACTCCAAGTAGAGAATGTGCCATTAACAACCACCCTCTGTACCCGATCCTGTAGCCAGTTTTCTATCCATGTGCAAACGACTTCACTAAGACCAATAGACCTTAGCTTAGAAAGCAGTCGTTTGTGGGGAACGGTATCAAATGCTTTGGCAAAATCCAAATAGATTATATCTACTGCATCCCCACTGTCCAGCTTCTTACTTACCTCATCATAAAAAGCAATTAAATTGGTCTGACATGACCTGTCCTTCATAAAGGGGCCCCCTGTAGGGCTTGTGGGTTCATCACTGTTATTTCTCTGTCTCTGATTCCCGACAGGAATTTATAAAGTCGGAGCCCCCAGACTGCCTGAAATCCGCTCTGCGCCAACGCGCTCTGACTGCCTGCACTTACCTGGTGTATCCTCCCCTGCTGCGCCCCCTGCTGGAAGGTTTGGGCCACGTCACATAACTGTCACTGTGACAGCGCCGGCCCCTTCTCAGTGTATTGTAGCCAATAGTAATGGATTTAACACTGTAAGGGTCATGTATAAAGGCTGGGCAGTAACCCATGGGAACCAATCAGATGAATGTTCAGCCTGCAGCTGGCTGAATAAACCTAATGACTGCTTGGTTGCTATGGGTTACTGCCCGGTGCAAATTTGCCCAGTGCTTATAAATGAGGCCCTGTGTGTGCTGCCCCCTACAGTCTGATTAGCAGCTCACATGGTGTGGAACAGGGGCCCCTGGGATCTGATTGATTGAAATGATTTGCTACACAAGTTGGGGGTCAGTTACACCCAGAGGGAGGGAAGGAGTTGGGGGTCAGGTACACCCAGAGGGAGGGAAGGAGTTGGGGGTCAGTTACGCCCAGAGGGAGGGAAGGAGTTGGGGGTCAGTTACACCCAGAGGGAGGGAAGGAGTTGGGGGTCAGTTATGCCAGAGGGAGGGAAGGAGTTGGGGGTCAGTTACGCCCAGAGGGAGGGAAGGAGTTGGGGGTCAGTTACGCCCAGAGGGAGGGAAGGAGTTGGGGGTCAGTTACACCCAGAGGGAGGGAAGGAGTTGGGGGTCAGTTATGCCAGAGGGAGGGAAGGAGTTGGGGGTCAGTTACACCCAGAGGGAGGGAAGGAGTTGGGGGGGCAGTTACGCCCAGAGGGAGAGAAGGAGTTGGGGGTCAGTTACGCTCAGAGGGAGGGAAGGAGTTGGGGGGGCAGTTATGCCCAGAGGGAGGGAAGGAGTTGGGGGTCAGTTACACCCAGAGGGAGGGAAGGAGTTGGGGGGGCAGTTACACCCAGAGGGAGGGAAGGAGTTGGGGGGGCAGTTACGCCCAGAGGGAGAGAAGGAGTTGGGGGTCAGTTACGCTCAGAGGGAGGGAAGGAGTTGGGGGGGCAGTTATGCCCAGAGGGAGGGAAGGAGTTGGGGGTCAGTTACGCCCAGAGGGAGGGAAGGAGTTGGGGGTCAGTTACACCCAGAGGGAGGGAGGGAAGGAGTTGGGGGTCAGTTACACCCAGAGGGAGGGAGGGAAGGAGTTGGGGGTCAGTTACACCCAGAGGGAGGGAAAGAGTTGGGGGTCAGTTACACCCAGAGGGAGGGAAGGAGTTGGAGGTCAGTTACGCCCAGAGGGAGGGAAGGAGTTGGGGGTCAGTTACACCCAGAGGGAGGGAAGGAGTTGGGGGTCAGTTACACCCAGAGGGAGGGAAGGAGTTGGAGGTCAGTTACGCCCAGAGGGAGGGAAGGAGTTGGGGGTCAGTTACGCCCAGAGGGAGGGAAGGAGTTGGGGGTCAGTTACACCCAGAGGGAGGGAAGGAGTTGGGGGGGGCAGTTATGCCCAGAGGGAGGGAAGGAGTTGGGGGTCAGTTATGCCCAGAGGGAGTGAAGGAGTTGGGGGTCAGTTACGCCCAGAGGGAGGGAAGGAGTTGGGGGTCAGTTACACCCAGAGGGAGGGAGGGAAGGAGTTGGGGGTCAGTTACACCCAGAGGGAGGGAAGGAGTTGGGGGTCAGTTACACCCAGAGGGAGGGAGGGAAGGAGTTGGGGGTCAGTTACACCCAGAGGGAGGGAGGGAAGGAGTTGGGGGTCAGTTACTCCCAGAGGGAGGGAAAGAGTTGGGGGTCAGTTTTGTTCCTTAATTCTAGAATAGTAAATTGGAACCCCCATTAAGTGATGCCAACAAATCAGAGTTGCTTACAACCTGCCTTTCCAGCGTCTTCTCTCTCTCACCAGTGGGCTCCGGGGCCCCAGGAGAGCTGCACATACAGGTACTATCTGTAGTAACTTCTCTCTGGCCTGACATTCTGTGTGTCTGTTGCACTTCCTTCTGCTTCTCTCTCCTGACTCTCCCTCCTTGTTATCCTTACTCTCCCGCCTTGTTATCCTTACTCTCCCGCCTTGTTATCCTTACTCTTCCTCCTTGTTATCCTTACTCTCCCGCCTTGTTATCCTTACTCTCCCTCCTTGTTATCCTTACTCTCCCGCCTTGTTATCCTTACTCTCCCGCCTTGTTATCCTTACTCTCCCGCCTTGTTATCCTTACTCTCCCGCCTTGTTATCCTTACTCTCCCGCCTTGTTATCCTTACTCTCCCTCCTTGTTATCCTTACTCTCCCGCCTTGTTATCCTTACTCTCCCTCCTTGTTATCCTTACTCTCCCTCCTTGTTATCCTTACTCTCCCGCCTTGTTTTCCTTACTCTCCCGCCTTGTTATCCTTACTCTCCCGCCTTGTTATCCTTACTCTCCCGCCTTGTTATCCTTACTCTCCCGCCTTGTTATCCTTACTCTCCCTCCTTGTTATCCTTACTCTCCCTCCTTGTTATCCTTACTCTCCCTCCTTGTTATCCTTACTCTCCCTCCTTGTTATCCTTACTCTCCCGCCTTGTTATCCTGTGTTGCCCCTGCTGGGGAAACTAGTTCTAGTCCCTCTGTGCTTTTTTCTATGCAGACCCTCTACCAAGACACGGTGGAGGCACTGAAGGACTTACTGAGGAGCCTGTTATTGTGGAACCTGACACCGCATGGGCTGCAGGAGATGTTTCAGGTCTGTAGCTGATGTGCCACTTACTCCCTGTAGTACTGCTCTACTCACACAATGTGCCACTTACTCCCTGTAGTACTGCTCTACTCACACAATGTGCCGATTACTCCCTGTAGTACTGCTCTACTCACACAATGTGCCACTTACTCCCTGTAGTACTGCTCTATTCACATGATGTGCCACTTACTCCCTGTAGTACTGCTCTACTCCCACGATGTGCCGTTTACTCCCTGTAGTACTGCTCTATTCACATGATGTGCCACTTACTCCCTGTAGTACTGCTCTACTCCCACGATGTGCCGTTTACTCCCTGTAGTACTGCTTTATTCACATGATGTGCCACTTACTCCCTGTAGTACTGCTCTACTCCCACGATGTGCCACTTACTCCCTGTAGTACTGCTCTACTCACAAGATGATGTGTATCTGACAGGTGCTGGGGCCCTGGATTAAATCAAACAAGGAGCATGAGAGGGACCGGGCCATGGAAGTGAGCGCCGCCCTGCTGGAGTGTTACCTACACAAGCTGAACGTTAATGTGAGTGGCTGTACGTGGGGGGGCAGTTGGTGGTGCCCAGGGCCCTAAGTGCCACTTTGGGGCTCTACTGGTAAAGTGGAAATAGTTCCCGTATTATTGGCGCCCCTAGTGCCCAGCGTGTGGGCCAGAGCCATAGATACCGTTACCTTGTGTACTCTCCTTCCTCTCCCCCCGGCAGGCCATGGTGCCATTTTACTCATCCCATCCCCCCGCTGGGTGCAGGGAGTTACTCTCCTTCCTCTCCCCCCACCAGGCCATAGTGCCATTTTACTCATCCCATCCCCCTGCTGGGTGCAGGGAGTTACTCTCCTTCCTCTCCCCCCACCAGGCCATGGTGCCATTTTACTCACCCCCCTGCTGGGTGCAGGGAGTTACTCTCCTTCCTCTCCCCCCACCAGGCCATAGTGCCATTTTACTCATCCCATCCCCCTGCTGGGTGCAGGGAGTTACTCTCCTTCCTCTCCCCCCACCAGGCCATGGTGCCATTTTACTCACCCCCCCGCTGGGTGCAGGGAGTTACTCTCCTTCCTCTCCCCCCACCAGGCCATGGTGCCATTTTACTCATCCCATCCCCCCGCTGGGTGCAGGGAGTTACTCTCCTTCCTCTCCCCCCACCAGGCCATGGTGCCATTTTACTCATCCCATCCCCCTGCTGGGTGCAGGGAGTTACTCTCCTTCCTCTCCCCCCACCAGGCCATGGTGCCATTTTACTCATCCCATCCCCCCGCTGGGTGCAGGGAGTTACTCTCCTTCCTCTCCCCCCACCAGGCCATGGTGCCATTTTACTCATCCCATCCCCCCGCTGGGTGCAGGGAGTTACTCTCCTTCCTCTCCCCCCACCAGGCCATGGTGCCATTTTACTCTTCCCATCCCCCCGCTGGGTGCAGGGAGTTACTCTCCTTCCTCTCCCCCCACCAGGCCATGGGGCCATTTTACTCATCCCATCCCCCGCTGGGTGCAGGGAGTTACACTCCTTCCTCTCCCCCCACCAGGCCATGGTGCCATTTTACTCATCCCATCCCCCCGCTGGGTGCAGGGAGTTACTCTCCTTCCTCTCCCCCCACCAGGCCATGGTGCCATTTTACAACTTGGGACTTTTGATTGGGAAGATATCGCCTCGCTGCTCCGACTCTGTGGCCTCTGTCCGCCGGCGCACTGTGGACTGTATCTACTACCTGTTGTATATCCAGCTGAGATATGAAGGTGAGACTGCGCCCCACGCGGGCTGCCCCGCTACCCCCTGTCCCTTGGTGGCCAGGTCTTTTCCCTCCTTTATGCCCCTGTTGTGCCCTTGCTGCCCTCCCTTATTGCCTCTGTGCCCCCTGTCCCTGCAGGATTTGCCCCAGATCACAAAGATGAGTTAGTGGAGAAACTTCTCAGCTTCAAGCAGGGTCTCCAGAAGCCGGACCCAAGCGTCTTGTACCACACGTGCTTCAATGTGGCCATGGTGAGTCTCCCCCCCCCCCCCCCTTCCTTCATCCTGACTTACAATTTCCATTTTACTGGGCCTTGGACTCCCTGCAGCTTCTTGTGGAAAAGCCCTCCTTTTGCCTTTAGTGCCCCCCACATTGTGCAGTCATTGTTGCCTTAGGAGAAGAGCTGCCGTTTGGTTTGGGAACTCCCTGTAGGGCTGGGAGTTGCATTTCAAGAAATGCCCAAAGAAGGGGCAAGTAGAGCTCCCCAGTAGTGCATGATGGGTAAGTCTGATGGGCATGATGGGTAAGTCTGCCTAGGCATGTAGGCCTTGCAGTTTCTGCTGGGTCACCTTGACTCCATAAAGATAGATCGGACACCCTGTGCATCCCCTGTATGAGTCCCTGTGGGGGGTGGAACCGCTGGCATAGGGCATTGCTTATCCTGCCCCCTCTATGGGCCGTTCCCCCACCCGGCACCTCACCTCCTGTTTGATCTTTTTCAGATAATTGGGAAGCGCCTCCCCCCTGAGCAGCTCATCAGCCTCCTCTTCATCACTTTTGAGGGATTATCTGACCCTGATATTAACTGCTCCCGAGCAGCCTCCGTCATGGTGAATTCCCTGCTGAAAGATCGGGGTTCTATCTTACTCGCTAAGGTAGGAATTCCAGTCGTGGGGTAGGAGGGAGTAGGAGGGGGTTCCATACATATCTATAATAATCCCAGTAGGAGGGGTTCCATACATATCTATAATACTCCCAGTAGGAGGGGGTTACATACATATCTATAATACTCCCAGTAGGAGGGGTTCCATACATATCTATAATACTCCCAGTAGGAGGGGTTACATACATATCTATAATAATCCCAGTAGGAGGGGTTCCATACATATCTATAATACTCCCAGTAGGAGGGGGTTACATACATATCTATAATACTCCCAGTAGGAGGGGTTACATACATATCTATAATAATCCCAGTAGGAGGGGTTCCATACATATCTATAATACTCCCAGTAGGAGGGGGTTACATACATATCTATAATACTCCCAGTAGGAGGGGTTCCATACATATCTATAATACTCCCAGTAGGAGGGGGTTACATACATATCTATAATACTCCCAGTAGGAGGGGGTTCCATACATATCTATAATACTCCCAGTAGGAGGGGGTTCCATACATATCTATAATACTCCCAGTAGGAGGGGGTTACATACATATCTATAATACTCCCAGTAGGAGGGGGTTACATACATATCTATAATACTCCCAGTAGGAGGGGGTTACATACATATCTATAATACTCCCAGTAGGAGGGGTTCCATACATATCTATAATACTCCCAGTAGGACGGGTTCCATACATATCTATAATAATCCCAGTAGGAGGGGGTTACATACATATCTATAATACTCCCAGTAGGAGGGGGTTACATACATATCTATAATACTCCCAGTAGGAGGGGGTTACATACATATCTATAATACTCCCAGTAGGAGGGGGTTACATACATATCTATAATACTTCCAGTAGGAGGGGTTACATACATATCTATAATACTCCCAGTAGGAGGGGTTACATACATATCTACAATACTCCCAGTAGGAGGGGCTACATACATATCTATAATACTCCCAATAGGAGGGGTTACATACATATCTATAATACTCCCAGTAGGAGGGGGTTCCATACATATCTATAATACTCCCAGTAGGAGGGGTTCATACATCTAAATACTCCAGTAGGAGGGGTCATACATCTAATACCCCAGTAGGAGGGGTTACATACATATCTATAATACTCCCAGTAGGAGGGGGTTACATACATATCTATAATACTCCCAGTAGGAGGGGTTCACATCATATTAATACTCCAGTAGAGGGGTTACATACATATCTACAATACTCCCAGTAGGAGGGGCTACATACATATCTATAATACTCCCAGTAGGAGGGGGTTACATACATATCTATAATACTCCCAATAGGAGGGGTTACATACATATCTATAATACTCCCAATAGGAGGGGTTACATACATATCTATAATACTCCCAGTAGGAGGGGGTTCCATACATATCTATAATACTCCCAGTAGGAGGGGTTCCATACATATCTATAATACTCCCAGTAGGAGGGGGTTCCATACATATCTATAATACTCCCAGTAGGAGGGGTTACATACATATCTATAATACTCCCAGTAGGAGGGGGTTACATACATATCTATAATACTCCCAGTAGGAGGGGTTACATACATATCTATAATACTCCCAGTAGGAGGGGGTTCCATACATATCTATAATACTCCCAGTAGGAGGGGGTTCCATACATATCTATAATACTCCCAGTAGGAGGGGGTTCCATACATATCTATAATACTCCCAGTAGGAGGGGGTTCCATACATATCTATAATACTCCCAGTAGGAGGGGGTTCCATACATATCTATAATACTCCCAGTAGGAGGGGGTTACATACATATCTATAATACTCCCAGTAGGAGGGATTATGTAATACTCCCAGTAGGAGGGGGTTACACAGATACCTATAGTAGTAGGTGTAGTTGGTAATGACAGTGGGGAGGGGTTGCAGATAGTGTCAGTAGGAGGAGTTAGGGCAGGAGTGGCCAATCACATGAGTTGCTGCTGCCTGACCCAAAGCTTTGCCCCACAGGTGCCGGACATCATGGCGCGGGTAGAGGAGCAGCTGCAGGAGACGCAGGAGGCGCATGTCAGGAAAGCTGCGCTACAGACTGTCTATATCCTGGCCTCGCAACACCTGGAGGCCGTACTGAGCAGCCTCTTGTCCTGCCCCCTCCCCTACGCCAGGTAACTGCCCCGGGGCGGGGACTCTTAGCTTTTGTGTAGTGTCTGTGTCCATGAGTGTGAGTGTGTCCCTGAGTGTGATTGAGTGTGTATCAGTGAGTGTGTCCCTGAATGTGTATCAGTGAGTGTGTCCCTGAGTGTGAGTGTGTATCAGTGAGTGTGAGTGTGTATCAGTGAGTGTGTCCCTGAGTGTGAGTGTGTATCAGTGAGTGTGAGTGTGTATCAGTGAGTGTGTCCCTGAGTGTGAGTGTGTATCAGTGAGTGTGAGTGTGTATCAGTGAGTGTGTCCCTGAGTGTGAGTGTGTATCAGTGAGTGTGAGTGTGTATCAGTGAGTGTGTCCCTGAGTGTGAGTGTGTATCAGTGAGTGTGAGTGTGTATCAGTGAGTGTGTCCCTGAGTGTGAGTGTGTATCAGTGAGTGTGAGTGTGTATCAGTGAGTGTGTCCCTGAGTGTGAGTGTGTATCAGTGAGTGTGAGTGTGTATCAGTGAGTGTGTCCCTGAATGTGTATCAGTGAGTGTGTCCCTGAGTGTGTGTGTATCAGTGAGTGTGAGTGTGTATCAGTGAGTGTGTCCCTGAGTGTGAGTGTGTATCAGTGAGTGTGAGTGTGTATCAGTGAGTGTGTCTCTGAGTGTGAGTGTGTATCAGTGAGTGTGAGTGTGTATCAGTGAGTGTGTCCCTGAGTGTGAGTGTGTATCAGTGAGTGTGAGTGTGTATCAGTGAGTGTGTCTCTGAGTGTGAGTGTGTATCAGTGAGTGTGAGTGTGTATCAGTGAGTGTGTCCCTGAGTGTGAGTGTGTATCAGTGAGTGTGTGTATCAGTGAGTGTGTCCCTGAGTGTGAGTGTGTATCAGTGAGTGTGAGTGTGTATTAGTGAGTGTGTCTCTGAGTGTGTATCAGTGAGTGTATCCCTGAGTGTGAGTGTGTATCAGTGAGTGTGAGTGTGTATCAGTGAGTGTGTCCCTGAGTGTGAGTGTGTATCAGTGAGTGTGAGTGTGTATTAGTGAGTGTGTCTCTGAGTGTGTATCAGTGAGTGTATCCCTGAGTGTGTATCAGTGAGTGTGAGTGTGTATCAGTGAGTGTGTCCCTGAGTGTGAGTGTGTATCAGTGAGTGTGAGTGTGTATTAGTGAGTGTGTCTCTGAGTGTGTATCAGTGAGTGTATCCCTGAGTGTGAGTGTGTATCAGTGAGTGTGTGTATCAGTGAGTGTGTCCCTGAGTGTGAGTGTGTATCAGTGAGTGTGAGTGTGTATCAGTGAGTGTGTCCCTGAGTGTGAGTGTGTATCAGTGAGTGTGAGTGTGTATCAGTGAGTGTGTCCCTGAGTGTGAGTGTGTATCAGTGAGTGTGAGTGTGTATCAGTGAGTGTGTCCCTGAGTGTGAGTGTGTATCAGTGAGTGTGAGTGTGTATTAGTGAGTGTGTCTCTGAGTGTGTATCAGTGAGTGTATCCCTGAGTGTGAGTGTGTATCAGTGAGTGTGTGTATCAGTGAGTGTGTCCCTGAGTGTGAGTGTGTATCAGTGAGTGTGAGTGTGTATCAGTGAGTGTGTCCCTGAGTGTGAGTGTGTATCAGTGAGTGTTGGTGCAAGCCCCCAGTCTCTAATAATTTCCCCCTGTGTCTTTCAGTGAGACGTGTGTGCTGTGGGGGGCGCTCTCGTCGGACCCCCCCCTTACCTCCCAGGTACTGGAACTGCTCATGGGCAAAATGGGTGTTGATGTCCCCTACAAGGAGAGCAAATCCTCCCTGCTGAGCTCTGTGTCCGGCCGCGTCGCCACCCTCCTGCCGCTCGCTGTAAGTACATCTGGGTCCCTCCTGCCGCTCCCTGTAAGTACATCTGGGTCCCTCCTGCCGCTCCCTGTAAGTACATCTGGGTCCCTCCTGCCGCTCGCTGTAAGTACATCTGGGTCCCTCCTGCCGCTCCCTGTAAGTACATCTGGGTCCCTCCTGCCGCTCCCTGTAAGTACATCTGGGTCCCTCCTGCCGCTCCCTGTAAGTACATCTGAGTCCCTCCTGCCGCTCCCTGTAAGTACATCTGGGTCCCTCCTGCCGCTCGCTGTAAGTACATCTGGTCCCTCCTGCCGCTCGCTGTAAGTACATCTGGGTCCCTCCTGCCGCTCGCTGTAAGTACATCTGGGTCCCTCCTGCCGCTCCCTGTAAGTACATCTGGGTCCCTCCTGCCGCTCGCTGTAAGTACATCTGGGTCCCTCCTGCCGCTCGCTGTAAGTACATCTGGGTCCCTCCTGCCGCTCGCTGTAAGTACATCTGGGTCCCTCCTGCCGCTCCCTGTAAGTACATCTGGGTCCCTCCTGCCGCTCGCTGTAAGTACATCTGGGTCCCTCCTGCCGCTCGCTGTAAGTACATCTGGGTCCCTCCTGCCGCTCCCTGTAAGTACATCTGGGTCCCTCCTGCCGCTCCCTGTAAGTACATCTGGGTCCCTCCTGCCGCTCGCTGTAAGTACATCTGGGTCCCTCCTGCCGCTCGCTGTAAGTACATCTGGGTCCCTCCTGCCGCTCGCTGTAATACATCTGGGTCCCTCTGCCGCTCGCTGTAAGTACATCTGGGTCCCTCCTGCCGCTCCCTGTAAGTACATCTGGGTCCCTCCTGCCGCTCCCTGTAAGTACATCTGGGTCCCTCCTGCCGCTCGCTGTAAGTACATCTGGGTCCCTCCTGCCGCTCCCTGTAAGTACATCTGGGTCCCTCCTGCCGCTCCCTGTAAGTACATCTGGGTCCCTCCTGCCGCTCCCTGTAAGTACATCTGGGTCCCTCCTGCCGCTCCTGTAAGTACATCTGGGTCCCTCCTGCCGCTCCCTGTAAGTACATCTGGGTCCCTCCTGCCGCTCCTGTAAGTACATCTGGGTCCCTCCTGCCGCTTCCTGTAAGTACATCTGGGTCCCTCCTGCCGCTCCCTGTAAGTACATCTGGGTCCCTCCTGCCGCTTCCTGTAAGTACATCTGGGTCCCTCCTGCCGCTCCCTGTAAGTACATCTGGGTCCCTCCTGCCGCTCCCTGTAAGTACATCTGGGTCCCTCCTGCCGCTCCCTGTAAGTACATCTGGGTCCCTCCTGCCGCTCGCTGTAAGTACACTGGGTCCCCTGCCGCTCCCTGAAGTACATTGGTCCCTCCTGCCGCTCCCTGTAAGTACATCTGGGTCCCTCTGCCGCTCCTGTAAGTACATCTGGGTCCCTCCTGCCGCTCCTGTAAGTACATCTGGGTCCCTCCTGCCGCTTCCTGTAAGTACATCTGGGGGTCCTCCTGCCCCGCTCCCTGTAAGTACATCTGGGTCCCTCCTGCCGCTCGCTGTAAGTACATCTTGGGTCCCTCCTGCCGCTCCCTGTAAAGTACATCTGGGTCCCTCCTGCCGCTCCCTGTAAGTACATCTGGGTCCCTCCTGCCGCTCCCTGTAAGTACATCTGGGTCCCTCCTGCCGCTCCCTGTAAGTACATCTGGGTCCCTCCTGCCGCTCGCTGTAAGTACATCTGGGTCCCTCCTGCCGCTCGCTGTAAGTACATCTGGGTCCCTCCTGCCGCTCGCTGTAAGTACATCTGGGTCTCCTGCCGCTCCCGTAAGTACATCTGGGTCCCTCGTGCCGCTCCCTGTAAGTACATCTGGGTCCCTCCTGCCGCTCCCTGTAAGTACATCTGAGTCCCTCCTGCCGCTCCCTGTAAGTACATCTGGGTCCCTCCTGCCGCTCCCTGTAAGTGCATCTGGGTCCCTCCTGCCGCTCCCTGTAAGTGCATCTGGGTCCCTCCTGCCGCTCCCTGTAAGTACATCTGGGTCCCTCCTGCCGCTCCCTGTAAGTGCATCTGGGTCCCTCCTGCCGCTCCCTGTAAGTGCATCTGGGTCCCTCCTGCCGCTCCCTGTAAGTGCATCTGGGTCCCTCCTGCCGCTCCCTGTAAGTGCATCTGGGTCCCTCCTGCCGCTCCCTGTAAGTGCATCTGGGTCCCTCCTGCCGCTCCCTGTAAGTAGATCTGGGTCCCTCCTGCCGCTCCTGTAATACATCTGAGTCCTCCTGCCGCTCCCTGTAAGTACATCTGGGTCCCTCCTGCCGCTCCCTGTAAGTACATCTGGGTCCCTCCTGCCGCTCGCTGTAAGTACATCTGGGTCCCTCCTGCCGCTCCCTGTAAGTACATCTGGGTCCCTCCTGCCGCTCGCTGTAAGTACATCTGGGTCCCTCCTGCCGCTCCCTGTAAGTACATCTGGGTCCCTCCTGCCGCTCCCTGTAAGTACATCTGGGTCCCTCCTGCCGCTCCCTGTAAGTGCATCTGGGTCCCTCCTGCCGCTCCCTGTAAGTACATCTGGGTCCCTCCTGCCGCTCCCTGTAAGTACATCTGGGTCCCTCCTGCCGCTCCCTGTAAGTACATCTGGGTCCCTCCTGCCGCTCGCTGTAAGTACATCTGGGTCCCTCCTGCCGCTCCCTGTAAGTACATCTGGGTCCCTCCTGCCGCTCGCTGTAAGTACATCTGGGTCCCTCCTGCCGCTCCCTGTAAGTACATCTGGGTCCCTCCTGCCGCTCGCTGTAAGTACATCTGGGTCCCTCCTGCCGCTCCCTGTAAGTACATCTGGGTCCCTCCTGCCGCTCCCTGTAAGTACATCTGGGTCCCTCCTGCCGCTCCCTGTAAGTACATCTGGTCCCTCCTGCCGCTCCCTGTAAGTGCATCTGGGTCCCTCCTGCCGCTCCCTGTAAGTACATCTGGGTCCCTCCTGCCGCTCGCTGTAAGTACATCTGGGTCCCTCCTGCCGCTCCCTGGTAAGTACATCTGGGTCCCTCCTGCCGCTCCCTGTAAGTACATCTGGGTCCCTCCTGCCGCTCCCTGTAAGTACATCTGGGTCCCTCCTGCCGCTCCCTGTAAGTACATCTGGTCCCTCCTGCCGCTCCCTGTAAGTACATCTGGGTCCCTCCTGCCGCTCCCTGTAAGTACATCTGGGTCCCTCCTGCCGCTCCCTGTAAGTACATCTGGGTCCCTCCTGCCGCTCCCTGTAAGTACATCTGGGTCCCTCCTGCCGCTCCCTGTAAGTACATCTGGGTCCCTCCTGCCGCTCCCTGTAAGTACATCTGGGTCCCTCCTGCCGCTCCCTGTAAGTACATCTGGGTCCCTCCTGCCGCTCCCTGTAAGTACATCTGGGTCCCTCCTGCCGCTCCCTGTAAGTGCATCTGGGTCCCTCCTGCCGCTCCCTGTAAGTGCAAGTGCTCTGTCACTCAGGGGTCCTGTATTGTGTCCCCGAGTTCCCTTGCTCCCTGAGTATTGATAAATCACCACTCTGGGGTCTGCCCCTACCACTGCAGGGTGACATAGACAGGAGGGAATTATGGGACATGGAGTTTGTCCCTCCCACTGCAGGGTGACATAGACAGGAGGGAATTATGGGACATGGAGTTTGTCCCTCCCACTGCAGGGTGACATAGACAGGAGGGAATTATGGGACATGGAGTTTGTCCCTCCCACTGCAGGGTGACATAGACAGGAGGGAATTATGGGACATGGAATCTGCCCCTCCCACTGCAGGGGGATTGGAGGGAAATGCTGTGAGGGTAGGGAGTTCTAGGTGCTGAGGGGGCTGGCAGAAGTGGGTCAGGGTGCTACAGGGGGGCTTTATGCCCTGGGGGTGCAGGGAGACTAGGCAAGGTGGCTACTGTTGGCAGAGGGGTTCCTGGGTATCAGTGTTGGGGGTCGGGCCCTGTTATAAGGGCTAATGGCCTTTATCCAATCAGAGGCAGCCATTCACACCCCCCACCAAGCGTTTGCGTCTCCCCTGAGCCGCCGATTGAGCGGGAGCCGCGGCCGCTTGTCCAGAACAGGAGCCTCATTCCAGACGCAGCAGCTGCACCAGATCTTCATTTCCTGCCCCGGAGGGAGGGGGGGGACTGGGGGAGTCTGGAACGTGGCTCTGGCTTCTTTTATTCCCTGTTCCAGTTAATCCCTGGCTCCATGCACCCCCCAACCAGGTGTTTCCCTCCCCCACTCGCCTGCTTTCATCTGCCCTCTGGCTTCCTAGATATTATTGGGGGTGTTGGGGAGAGATTGCGGGTGTGGCAGCGCCAACGTGAGTTTAGTTTCCCTTTGCGCCCTGCTGCACCCCCTAAATGCCCCACGTGCAGCCTGGGGCTGCCCTACTCCCGGCTGCACCACCTTCTGTGCCCATACAATTCCTGGGCCGCTGCCCATACACTGACAGATCTGCCAAACCTGATTGGTCCAATTTTTTGATCTCCAGGCCATGGAGAGACTGGATTCTCAGTCAGTATCTGGAACAGAAAGCTGCTGCCTTGGTGTGGAGGGGCGGAGCTCTGTGTATGGCCCACCCCTCAGTTAACCCCGCCTGCCTGGAGCCACTTGGTACAACCTACGGCCATCCCAGCTCTGGGTAAAGCAGCCATAGGGTTAATGCCCCTGCCCTTACCCAGCAGCCATAGGGTTAATGCCCCTGCCCTTACCCAGCAGCCATAGGGTTAATGCCCCTGCCCTTACCCAGCAGCCATAGGGTTAATTCCCCAAGTAACATTCGTGAGCAGTGGGAGTTGTGAAACCCGAGCAGTGGGAGGGACTGACCCCAAATCCCATAATTCCTTGTTGAGGTTCCATCGACCTTTCCCTTCTGCCCTTACCCTTTATTCCCAGCCCCCCATTGGACAATAGCTGACACATGACCATCCTTTCCCACAGGCCTCGTGTGCTGTATGTGAGATCCTCTCTGCGCCAGACTCCGCCCCCGCGGTACAGGAGCTGTACCCCCAGCTCTTTGTGACCCTCCTCCTCCGCATCAGCGTCATGATTGGGGTGCAACTGCCAAAGAACCTGGGGCCTTCCAAGGATCGGAAAAACTCCAGCAGCCCCCCATCCAGGGACCTGGACCCCTGCGGGTAACTAAGCCATTACTCACTGTCTGAGGGGCCCCTGCGGGTAACTAAGCCATTACTCACTGTCTGAGGGGCCCCTGCGGGTAACTAAGCCATTACTCACTGTCTGAGGGGCCCCTGCGGGTAACTAAGCCATTACTCACTGTCTGAGGGGCCCCTGCGGGTAACTAAACCATTACTCACTGTCTGAGGGGCCCCTGCGGGTAACTAAACCATTACTCACTGTCTGAGGGGCCCCTGCGGGTAACTAAACCATTACTCACTGTCTGAGGGGCCCCTGCGGGTAACTAAACCATTACTCACTGTCTGAGGGTAACTAAACCATTACTCACTGTCTGAGGGGCCCCTGCGGGTAACTAAATCATTACTCATTGTCTGAGGGTAACTAAACCATTACTCACTGTCTGAGGGTAACTAAACCATTACTCACTGTCTGAGGGGCCCCTGCGGGTAACTAAATCATTACTCATTGTCTGAGGGTAACTAAACCATTACTCACTGTCTGAGGGGCCCCTGCGGGTAACTAAACCATTACTCACTGTCTGAGGGTAACTAAACCATTACTCACTGTCTGAGGGACCCCTGCGGGTAACTAAACCATTACTCATTGTCTGAGGGTAACTAAACCATTACTCACTGTCTGAGGGTAACTAAACCATTACTCACTGTCTGAGGGGCCCCTGCGGGTAACTAAACCATTACTCACTGTCTGAGGGGCCCCTGCGGGTAACTAAACCATTACTCACTGTCTGAGGGGCCCCTGCGGGTAACTAAACCATTACTCACTGTCTGAGGGTAACTAAACCATTACTCACTGTCTGAGGGACCCCTGCGGGTAACTAAACCATTACTCATTGTCTGAGGGTAACTAAACCATTACTCACTGTCTGAGGGTAACTAAACCATTACTCACTGTCTGAGGGGCCCCTGCGGGTAACTAAACCATTACTCACTGTCTGAGGGGCCCCTGCGGGTAACTAAACCATTACTCACTGTCTGAGGGTAACTAAACCATTACTCACTGTCTGAGGGACCCCTGCGGGTAACTAAACCATTACTCACTGTCTGAGGGTAACTAAACCATTACTCACTGTCTGAGGGACCCCTGCGGGTAACTAAACCATTACTCACTGTCTGAGGGTAACTAAACCATTACTCCCAGTCTGAGGGGCCCCTGCGGGTAACTAAACCATTACTCACTGTCTGAGGGTAACTAAACCATTACTCACTGTCTGAGGGACCCCTGCGGGTAACTAAACCATTACTCATTGTCTGAGGGTAACTAAACCATTACTCACTGTCTGAGGGGCCCCTGCGGGTAACTAAATCATTACTCATTGTCTGAGGGTAACTAAACCATTACTCACTGTCTGAGGGGCCCCTGCGGGTAACTAAATCATTACTCATTGTCTGAGGGTAACTAAACCATTACTCACTGTCTGAGGGTAACTAAACCATTACTCACTGTCTGAGGGGCCCCTGCGGGTAACTAAATCATTACTCATTGTCTGAGGGTAACTAAACCATTACTCACTGTCTGAGGGGCCCCTGCGGGTAACTAAACCATTACTCACTGTCTGAGGGTAACTAAACCATTACTCCCAGTCTGAGGGGCCCCTGCGGGTAACTAAACCATTACTCACTGTCTGAGGGGCCCCTGGGGGTAACTAAACCATTACTCACTGTCTGAGGGTAACTAAACCATTACTCACTGTCTGAGGGACCCCTGCGGGTAACTAAACCATTACTCATTGTCTGAGGGTAACTAAACCATTACTCACTGTCTGAGGGTAACTAAACCATTACTCACTGTCTGAGGGGCCCCTGCAGGTAACTAAACCATTACTCACTGTCTGAGGGGCCCCTGCGGGTAACTAAACCATTACTCACTGTCTGAGGGGCCCCTGCGGGTAACTAAACCATTACTCACTGTCTGAGGGGCCCCTGCGGGTAACTAAACCATTACTCACTGTCTGAGGGGCCCCTGCGGGTAACTAAACCATTACTCACTGTCTGAGGGTAACTAAACCATTACTCACTGTCTGAGGGGCCCCTGCGGGTAACTAAACCATTACTCCCATTTTGAGGGGCCCCTGCAGGTAACTAAACCATTACTCCCAGTCTGAGGGGCCCCTGCGGGTAACTAAACCATTACTCCCAGTCTGAGAGGCCCCTGCGGGTAACTAACCCATTACTCCCAGTCTGAGGGGCCCCTGCGGGTAACTAAACCATTACTCACTGTCTGAGGGTAACTAAACCATTACTCACTGTCTGAGGGGCCCCTGCGGGTAACTAAACCATTACTCACTGTCTGAGGGTAACTAAACCATTACTCACTGTCTGAGGGTAACTAAACCATTACTCCCAGTCTGAGGGGCCCCTGCGGGTAACTAAACCATTACTCCCAGTCTGAGGGTAACTAAACCATTACTCACTGCCTGAGGGGCCCCTGCGGGTAACTAAACCATTACTCCCAGTCTGAGGGGCCCCTGCGGGTAACTAAACCATTACTCACTGTCTGAGGGGCCCCTGCGGGTAACTAAACCATTACTCACTGTCTGAGGGGCCCCTGCTGGTACCTAAACCATTACTCACTGTCTGAGGGGCCCCTGCGGGTAACTAAACCATTACTCACTGTCTGAGGGGCCCCTGCGGGTAACTAAACCATTACTCACTGTCTAAGGGGCCCCTGCGGGTAACTAAACCATTACTCACTGTCTGAGGGGCCCCTGCGGGTAACTAAACCATTACTCACTGTCTGAGGGGCCCCTGCGGGTTGTCAGACCATTAATGCCAGATCATTAAGGGGTACCTGTGATTAACCAGACACTATGTGCTGGGGTATGTGCCACCCTAGGTGCCGGGGTATGTGCCGCACTATGTGCCGGGGTAAGTGCCTCCCTAGGTGCCGGTGTATGTGCCTCCCTAGGTGCCGGGGTATGTGCCTCCCTAGGTGCCGGTGTATGTGCCGCACTAGGTGCCGGGGTATGTGCCGCACTAGGTGCCAGGGTATGTGCCTCCCTAGGTGCCGGTGTTTGTGCCTCCCTAGGTGCCGGTGTATGTGCCTCCCTAGGTGCCGGTGTATGTGCCACACTAGGTGCCGGGGTATGTGCCTCCCTAGGTGCCGGGGTATGTGCCTCCCTAGGTGCCGGTGTATGTGCCTCCCTAGGTGCCGGTGTATGTGCCTCCCTAGGTGCCGGTGTATGTGCCTCCCTAGGTGCCGGTGTATGTGCCTCCCTAGGTGCCGGTGTATGTGCCACACTAGGTGCCGGGGTATGTGCCTCCCTAGGTGCCGGGGTATGTGCCTCCCTAGGTGCCGGGGTATGTGCCTACCTAGGTGCCGGGGTAGGCGCCTCCCTAGGTGCCGGGGTAGGTGCCACCCTAGGTGCCGGGGTAGGTGCCACCCTAGGTGCCAGTTATGCCCCACTAATTCTACTCTTTGCCGTGTATTTGGGTATGTGTCGCACTATGTGCCGGGGTATGTGCCACCCTAGGTGCTGGGGTATGTGCCTCCCTAGGTGTCGGGGTATGTGCCTCCCTAGGTGCCTCCCTAGGTGCCGGGGTATGTGCCACCCTAGGTGCTGGGGTATGTGCCTCCCTAGGTGTCGGGGTATGTGCCTCCCTAGGTGCCTCCCTAGGTGCCGGGGTATGTGCCACCCTAGGTGCTGGGGTATGTGCCTCCCTAGGTGCCGGGGTATGTGCCACCCTAGGTGCCAGGGTATGTGCCACCCTAGGTGCCGGGGTAGGTGCCACCCTAGGTGCCGGGGTATGTGCCACCCTATGTATCACCCTAGGTGCCGGGGTATGTGCCACCCTTGGTGACGGGGTATGTGCCACCCTAGGTGCCAGGGTATGTGCCACCCTAGGTGCCGGGGTATGTGCCACCCTAGGTGCAGGGTATAAGGGCAAGTAGCTCTGTATCTGCAGAAGGACTGAGTAATTTTTTAGACCAGAGCAGGGGAGGTCGCTGGGTCATTCCATGACAAGAATAAAGGGGGGGGGGGTCTTATCTGATTGGCTGAAGGAGCTGCCAGTTATGCCC
Source organism: Xenopus tropicalis (assembly GCF_000004195.4). Classification (NCBI taxonomy): domain Eukaryota; kingdom Metazoa; phylum Chordata; class Amphibia; order Anura; family Pipidae; genus Xenopus; species Xenopus tropicalis. The sequence continues at coordinate 152,391,965 of NC_030682.2, read as the reverse complement.
CACTAATTCTACTCTTTGCCGTGTATTTGCCCCCCTGTATGTTCGCTGGGCAGCTCTGCGGTGGAGGCGCTGAAGTTCATGCTGAGCCGGGGGGGCAGCGAGGAGGTGACGTGCAGTTTGGAGGCAGAAGGAGGTTGGGAGAACATGAGGAAAGAGGAGACTCACCATTTAGGGGTTTCCTCCCTGAGCAGGTGGGAGGGGTAAATGGGCCGGGGGGGGGTCTTGACTATTATTTATGTGTTTTTAGGGTTTTCCCAGCCAGTTCAGTCTCTCTGCCCCCCAAGTCCCTAACCCCATACCCATCCATCCTCTGTCTCTACTGTCACTTTCCCCCAATCCCCGCCTCCTCTCTCTCTACACTTATGCCCCTCCCACCATCTCTTTACCCCCCCCAGCCTCCCCTCCCCCTACACTTATGCCCCTGCCCCTGCTCATTGGTGCCGCCCTCGGCCCAACACCCCTGTACCCATCAATGTAAAGCCGAGGGAGGGCCAAACGATTGGATCACTGGTATCTCCTCCTTAGGTGGAAAGATCCACTTGTTTGGGGACCTTGTCCAATGGGAGACTCTTACAGTGTATGGGCAGCTATACCCCCTACCCAACACCCCCGGCAGGGCATTCCCCAACTCCCTCACCATGAGGAACCCCCTACCCAACACCCCCCGGCAGGGCATTCCCCAACTCCCTCACCATGAGGAACCCCCTACCCAACACCCCCCGGCAGGGCATTCCCCAACCCCCTCACCATGAGGAACCCCCTACCCAATACCCCCCGGCAGGGCATTCCCCAACCCCCTCACCATGAGGAACCCCCTACCCAATACCCCCCCGGCAGGGCATTCCCCAACCCCCTCACCATGAGGAACCCCCTACCCAATACCCCCCCGGCAGGGCATTCCCCAACCCCCTCACCATGAGGAACCCCCTACCCAACACCCCCCGGCAGGGCATTCCCCAACCCCCTCACCATGAGGAACCCCCTACCCAACACCCCCCGGCAGGGCATTCCCCAACCCCCTCACCATGAGGAACCCCCTACCCAACACCCCGGCAGGGCATTCCCCAACCCCCTCACCATGAGGAACCCCCTACCCAATACCCCCCGGCAGGGCATTCCCCAACCCAGAGAGAGTAGAACCTTCCCATAGAGAAGCCCTGTCTGTATAACCCCTCTTACCCCTTCCCACTCTGCTTTATTGCCCCCCTGTGCAGCTCCATGGTGCAGTACGCGGGCCCCAAGCTCCCGGTGATACTGAAGGCTCTGCAGCCGGCACTGAGCAGTGTGTATGAGCGACAGCGAATCACAGCCACAGCCTTCCTGGCCGAGGTACAACTTGCCCTTGTTTCTGCCCCCTGTGTTACCCCCTCTGTGCTTAGTGGCACCAACCACCCCCAATCCCTGACCCTCTGTAGTGGGAGGGGCTAGCTCCATGTCCCATAATGCATTCTGTCTGTGTCACCCTGCAGTGGGAGGGGCTGGCTTTATGCTGACTGCTGGCAGGAGGGGTGCTGCAGGGCAGGAAAGGGTGTTGGGAGTCCCAGTATAGTGTGAGGGCTTCCTATGAAACACATGTAACCAGGGTAGAACCTACAGCCAGTAACTGGGTTGTGTGTGTCAGAATGTTCCGTATATATAATAAGGAGAGTATAGTGTAGGTTTGGGCAGGTAGAATGTTCCGTGTATATAATAGGGAGAGTATAGTGTAGGTTTGGGCAGGTAGAATGTTCCGTGTATATAATAGGAAGAGTATAGCGTAGGTTTGGGCAGGTAGAATGTTCCGTGTATATAATAGGAAGAGTATAGCGTAGGTTTGGGCAGGTAGAATGTTCCGTACATATAATAGGGAGAGTATAGTGTAGGTTTGGGCAGGTAGAATGTTCCGTGTATATAATAGGGAGAGTATAGTGTAGGTTTGGGCAGGTAAAATGTTCCCTGTATATAATAGGGAGAGTATAGTGTAGGTTTGGGCAGATAGAATGTTCCGTGTATATAATAATGAGAGTATAGTGTAGGTTTGGGCGGATAGAATGTTCCGTGTATATAATAGGGAGAGTATAGTGTAGGTTTGGGCAGATAGAATGTTCCGTGTATATAATAATGAGAGTATAGTGTAGGTTTGGGCGGATAGAATGTTCCGTGTATATAATAGGGAGAGTATAGTGTAGGTTTGGGCGGATAGAATGTTCCATGTATATAATAGGGAGAGTATAGTGTAGGTTTGGGCAGGTAAAATGTTCCCTGTATATAATAGGGAGAGTATAGTGTAGGTTTGGGCAGGTAGAATGTTCCGTGTATATAATAATGAGAGTATAGTGTAGGTTTGGGCGGATAGAATGTTCCGTGTATATAATAGGGAGAGTATAGTGTAGGTTTGGGCAGATAGAATGTTCCGTACATAGTGTAGGTTTGGGCAGATAGAATGTTCCGTACATAGTGTAGGTTTGGGCAGATAGAATGTTCTGTACATATAATAGGGAGAGTATAGTGTAGGTTTTGGCAGATAGAATGTTCCGTACGTAGTGTAGGTTTGGGCAGATAGAATGTTCCGTACATAGAGTAGGGAGAGTATAGTGTAGGTTTGGGTGGATAGAATGTTCTGTACATATAATAGGGAGAGTATAGTGTAGGTTTTGGCAGATAGAATGTTCCGTACGTAGTGTAGGTTTGGGCAGATAGAATGTTCCGTACATAGAGTAGGGAGAGTATAGTGTAGGTTTGGGTGGATAGAATGTTCCGTACATATAATAGGGAGAGTATAGTGTAGGTTTGGGCAGATAGAATGTTCCGTACATATAATAGGAAGAGTATAGTGTAGGTTTGGGTGGATAGAATGTTCCGTACATATAATAGGGAGAGTATAGTGTAGGTTTGGGTGGATAGAATGTTCCGTACATAGAATAGGGAGAGTATAGTGTAGGTTTGGGCGGATAGAATGTTCCGTACATATAATAGGGAGAGTATAGTGTAGGTTTGGGTGGATAGAATGTTCCGTACATATAATAGGGAGAGTATAGTGTAGGTTTGGGTGGATAGAATGTTCCGTACATATAATAGGGAGAGTATAGTGTAGGTTTGGGTGGATAGAATGTTCCGTACATAGAATAGGGAGAGTATAGTGTAGGTTTGGGCAGATAGAATGTTCCGTACATATAATAGGGAGAGTATAGTGTAGGTTTGGGCAGATAGAATGTTCCGTACATAGTGTAGGTTTGGGCAGATAGAATGTTCCGTACATATAATAGGGAGAGTATAGTGTAGGTTTGGGCAGATAGAATGTTCCGTACATAGTGTGGGTTTGGGCAGATAGAATGTTCCGTACATATAATAGGGAGAGTATAGTGTAGGTTTGGGCAGATAGAATGTTCCGTACATATAATAGGGAGAGTATAGTGTAGGTTTGGGCAGATAGAATGTTCCGTACATATAATAGGGAGAGTATAGTGTAGGTTTGGGTGGATAGAATGTTCCGTACATATAATAGAGAGAGTATAGTGTAGGTTTGGGCAGATAGAATGTTCCGTACATATAATAGGGAGAGTATAGTGTAGGTTTGGGTGGATAGAATGTTCCGTACATAGAATAGGGAGAGTATAGTGTAGGTTTGGGTGGATAGAATGTTCCGTACATAGAATAGGGAGAGTATAGTGTAGGTTTGGGCAGATAGAATGTTCTGTACATATAATAGGGAGAGTATAGTGTAGGTTTGGGCAGATAGAATGTTCCGTACATATAATAGGAAGAGTATAGTGTAGGTTTGGGCAGATAGAATGTTCCGTACATATAATAGGGAGAGTATAGTGTAGGTTTGGGCAGGTAGAATGTTCCGTACATAGTGTAGGTTTGGGCAGATAGAATGTTCCGTACATATAATAGGGAGAGTATAGTGTAGGTTTGGGCAGATAGAATGTTCCGTACATATAATAGGGAGAGTATAGTGTAGGTTTGGGTGGATAGAATGTTCCGTACATATAATAGGGAGAGTATAGTGTAGGTTTGGGCGGATAGAATGTTCCGTACATAGAATAGGGAGAGTATAGTGTAGGTTTGGGTGGATAGAATGTTCCGTACATAGAATAGGGAGAGTATAGTGTAGGTTTGGGTGGATAGAATGTTCCGTACATAGAATAGGGAGAGTATAGTGTAGGTTTGGGCAGATAGAATGTTCCGTACATAGAATAGGGAGAGTATAGTGTAGGTTTGGGCAGATAGAATGTTCCGTACATAGAATAGGGAGAGTATAGTGTAGGTTTGGGCAGATAGAATGTTCCGTACATAGAATAGGGAGAGTATAGTGTAGGTTTGGGCAGATAGAATGTTCCGTACATATAATAGGGAGAGTATAGTGTAGGTTTGGGTGGATAGAATGTTCCGTACATATAATAGGGAGAGTATAGTGTAGGTTTGGGCAGATAGAATGTTCCGTACATATAATAGGGAGAGTATAGTGTAGGTTTGGGCAGATAGAATGTTCCGTACATAGTGTAGGTTTGGGCAGATAGAATGTTCCGTACATAGTGTAGGTTTGGGCAGATAGAATGTTCCGTACATATAATAGGGAGAGTATAGTGTAGGTTTGGGCAGATAGAATGTTCCGTACATAGTGTAGGTTTGGGCAGATAGAATGTTCCGTACATAGAGTAGGTTTGGGCAGATAGAATGTTTCGTACATAGTGTAGGTTTGGGCAGATAGAATGTTCCGTACATAGTGTAGGTTTGGGCAGATAGAATGTTCCGTACATATAATAGGGAGAGTATAGTGTAGGTTTGGGCAGATAGAATGTTCCGTACATAGAGTAGGTTTGGGCAGATAGAATGTTCCGTACATATAATAGGGAGAGTATAGAGTAGGTTTGGGCAGATAGAATGTTCCGTACATATAATAGGGAGAGTATAGAGTAGGTTTGGGCAGATAGAATGTTCCGTACATATATAGGGAGAGTATAGTGTAGGTTTGGGCAGATAGAATGTTCCGTACATAGAGTAGGTTTGGGCAGATAGAATGTTCCGTACATATAATAGGGAGAGTATAGAGTAGGTTTGGGCAGATAGAATGTTCCGTACATATAATAGGGAGAGTATAGAGTAGGTTTGGGCAGATAGAATGTTCCGTACATAGAGTAGGTTTGGGCAGATTGAATGTTCCGTACATAGTGTAGGTTTGGGCAGATAGAATGTTCCGTACATAGAGTAGGTTTGGGCAGATAGAATGTTCCGTACATAGAGTAGGTTTGGGCAGATAGAATGTTCCGTACATATAATAGGGAGAGTATAGTGTAGGTTTGGGCAGATAGAATGTTCCGTACATAGTGTAGGTTTGGGCAGATAGAATGTTCCGTACATATAATAGGGAGAGTATAGTGTAGGTTTGGGCAGATAGAATGTTCCGTACATAGAGTAGGTTTGGGCAGATAGAATGTTCCGTACATATAATAGGGAGAGTATAGTGTAGGTTTGGGCAGATAGAATGTTCCGTACATAGTGTAGGTTTGGGCAGATAGAATGTTCCGTACATAGAGTAGGTTTGGGCAGATAGAATGTTTCGTACATAGTGTAGGTTTGGGCAGATAGAATGTTCCGTACATAGTGTAGGTTTGGGCAGATAGAATGTTCCGTACATATAATAGGGAGAGTATAGTGTAGGTTTGGGCAGATAGAATGTTCCGTACATAGAGAAGGTTTGGGCAGATAGAATGTTCCGTACATATAATAGGGAGAGTATAGAGTAGGTTTGGGCAGATAGAATGTTCCGTACATATAATAGGGAGAGTATAGAGTAGGTTTGGGCAGATAGAATGTTCCGTACATATAATAGGGAGAGTATAGTGTAGGTTTGGGCAGATAGAATGTTCCGTACATAGAGTAGGTTTGGGCAGATAGAATGTTCCGTACATATAATAGGGAGAGTATAGAGTAGGTTTGGGCAGATAGAATGTTCCGTACATATAATAGGGAGAGTATAGAGTAGGTTTGGGCAGATAGAATGTTCCGTACATAGAGTAGGTTTGGGCAGATTGAATGTTCCGTACATAGTGTAGGTTTGGGCAGATAGAATGTTCCGTACATAGAGTAGGTTTGGGCAGATAGAATGTTCCGTACATAGAGTAGGTTTGGGCAGATAGAATGTTCCGTACATATAATAGGGAGAGTATAGTGTAGGTTTGGGCAGATAGAATGTTCCGTACATAGTGTAGGTTTGGGCAGATAGAATGTTCCGTACATATAATAGGGAGAGTATAGTGTAGGTTTGGGCAGATAGAATGTTCCGTACATAGTGTAGGTTTGGGCAGATAGAATGTTCCGTACATAGAGTAGGTTTGGGCAGATAGAATGTTTCGTACATAGTGTAGGTTTGGGCAGATAGAATGTTCCGTACATAGTGTAGGTTTGGGCAGATAGAATGTTCCGTACATATAATAGGGAGAGTATAGTGTAGGTTTGGGCAGATAGAATGTTCCGTACATAGAGAAGGTTTGGGCAGATAGAATGTTCCGTACATATAATAGGGAGAGTATAGAGTAGGTTTGGGCAGATAGAATGTTCCGTACATATAATAGGGAGAGTATAGAGTAGGTTTGGGCAGATAGAATGTTCCGTACATATAATAGGGAGAGTATAGTGTAGGTTTGGGCAGATAGAATGTTCCGTACATAGAGTAGGTTTGGGCAGATAGAATGTTCCGTACATATAATAGGGAGAGTATAGAGTAGGTTTGGGCAGATAGAATGTTCCGTACATATAATAGGGAGAGTATAGAGTAGGTTTGGGCAGATAGAATGTTCCGTACATAGAGTAGGTTTGGGCAGATTGAATGTTCCGTACATAGTGTAGGTTTGGGCAGATAGAATGTTCCGTACATAGAGTAGGTTTGGGCAGATAGAATGTTCCGTACATAGAGTAGGTTTGGGCAGATAGAATGTTCCGTACATATAATAGGGAGAGTATAGTGTAGGTTTGGGCAGATAGAATGTTCCGTACATAGTGTAGGTTTGGGCAGATAGAATGTTCCGTACATATAATAGGGAGAGTATAGTGTAGGTTTGGGCAGATAGAATGTTCCGTACATAGAGTAGGTTTGGGCAGATAGAATGTTCCGTACATATAATAGGGAGAGTATAGTGTAGGTTTGGGCAGATAGAATGTTCCGTACATAGTGTAGGTTTGGGCAGATAGAATGTTCCGTACATAGAGTAGGTTTGGGCAGATAGAATGTCGGTGTCGCGTTACTTTTGGGCCGAGACGCTAGAAGTTTCCAGGATAATTCCCTTTAACAAATGGAGACAAAGAACTTGCATCAGAGCTGAGAGGAGCCAAGGACTTTGGGTCATGGAAAAATCCTTCGGTCCCAGCCAAGCTGCTCTCCCCGGGCCGGCGCTGGCCTTGCATCAAACCACTGATTCTCCATCCCCACCGAGCTGGAAGCCGATCCGGTAACACTAGTAGCCGGGCTGGTTATCTGCTGTGGGGGAGAGGGGGCCTGGCTGGGGGCCACACTCAGGGGCAAGTCCCCCCTTTCAGCCCCGCGGCCCCTCTCTTCTCTGTGCTCAGATGGAACATGTGACAGATCAGGGGCCCTCGGTGACGTGATGTGGCCCTTAGTCCCTCCCTCCCATATGTACCCAATCCATCATTTATTGGCCCCGCCCCCTCTGACTTTTCAGGGTTAAATGCCCTTTTCCATCCTCCAATCAGTTGGGCCCCTTTATCCCTATTGAGAATGAGATTTTATTGATTCCCTTTATAACGAATGGTCCGGGCCACACTGGGGATACAAATATGGGCCCCTTACAGTCTGCGTACAACACTGCCCCCCTGTGGGACCCAATGGTACCTCAGGCCCAATGACAAAATCTTCCTTTTATACAGTTTCCTGCCCAATTCCAGTCCATTTGGTGCCCCCGAGATGTGATGGTTTAGCCGGGTCTCTATATTTCCCATCAGTACCTGCTCCCATTCCCCCTCTCTTACTCACAGACACACATACCCCTGTGCTGGGTGGGGGGACATACCCCTGTGGCCAGGGGGGGGACAAACCCCTGTGGCCGGGGGGGGACATACCCCTGTGGCCGGGGGGGGGGGACACATACCCCTGTGGCCGGGGGGGGGGACACATACCCCTGTGGGGGTGGGGGGGCCCTATGCTTGGGGGACACACACTGAAAATGCGGCCCATAGAATGGGGGGCATATAATACACTCACCCCTGACCTTTTGAGGTGTAACAAACCTTGTTATTGCCCCATCCGAGGGCAGCTAATCTGCTTTATGTGCATTGGAGTAGATGTTTGCCCTGCCTCTGTACCCCTGCTGCCCTAACACCCTTCAGATCTACTATTGTACCCACCACTGGCGCTGAGCATTGGGGGTGGGGCAGTTAGGGAGCAGAGGGGGCAATAGAATGGTAATTTGGTTCCGATCCTTCAGCTTTTGCGCAGCAGTAACCTGGGCAACCTGATTGTCATTGAGCCCCTGATGGACAACATGACGAGTCGGCTGAAGGATGGCGCCGTGACCGTGCGTATGTTGGCGGTGCGGGGGCTGGGCAATATGGCCGCTGGAGCCCCTGACAAGGTGAGACCCTGGCATGGCTGTGTATTGGCGGTGCCCGCTGTGCCCAACCCCTAACCGTGTTGTTGTACCAGGTACGGAAGCACGGCCCCCAGCTCCTCACCGCCATGATCAACGCTATGGACGACAGGGAGGACCCGGAGCACATTGTCACCCAAGAGGCCATGTCCAGCCTGTGCCTCCTGCTGCCCTACGTACAGGAGAAGGACATCCGCTCCCTCCTTATCCACACCGCCATCCGCGTCCGGCCCTTCTTCGACCACGTGAGTCCGTGACGGTCAATATGGCCATTTGGGGGCCTCCGTGTTATTAGTCTGCCCCCCTCTCTGTTAGTGGGGCCCTTTCCCAGCCTCCATGAACTGCTTCTGATGCTCTCTGGGTTATAATGCTTGTGTTGCTGTGCTGGGGGTATCGGGGTCAGCCATCTTGGTGGTGATGCCTTTGATGCCACCGTCTTGGCCTATGGTGATGCCCTTGGTGCCACCATGTTGGCCTCTGGTGATGCCCTTGGTGCCACCATGTTGGCCTCTGGTGATGCCCTTAGTGCCACCATCTTGGCCTGTGGTGATGCCCTTGGTGCCACCATCTTGGCCTCTGGTGATGCCTTTGGTGCCACCATCTTGGCCTCTGGTGATGCCTTTGGTGCCACCATCTTGGCCTCTGGTGATGCCCTTGGTGCCCCCATCTTGGCCTCTGGTGATGCCTTTGGTGCCACCATCTTGGCCCGTGGTGATGCCTTTGGTGCCACCATCTTGGCCCGTGGTGATGCCCTTGGTGCCACCATGTTGGCCCGTGGTGATGCCCTTGGTGCCACCATGTTGGCCTGCAGAAGAGTAGGCTGCAGTTCTTCTGTCTCCATATAACTGTCTGGATCTTCCTGGTTCTGATCTAGTGGCTCGGGGGAGAAGAAGCTGTAAGAATGGTGTTGGTTCTGGTGCAGCAGTTCTGGGGTTGGCTGAGATATTGGGGCGCCTTAATGTCCGTGTTTCTTTCAGGAGAGGGAGGAGCTCCGCAAGGCTTCCATTTCTCTTTTCGGGAATCTCATCAAGTTCTGCTCCGGGAATGGGAATGGGGAGGAGGTATTTTATGAGCAAATGATGAGCGGTCTCGTGGCGCTGCTGCTCCACCTGCAGGACCCCCGGGCCGACGTGGTAAAGGTGCGTTTGTACTGTAACTCCCAGCTCCATGTATGATGTTAGCGTGTGTGTTACTTCCCCCGGGTGCGTCTGTGTTAGTTCCCCCGGGTACATGGGGTGCGTGTGTGTTAGTTCCCCCGGGTGCGTCTGTGTTAGTTCCCCCGGGTACATGGGGTGCGTGTGTGTTAGTTCCCCCGGGTGCGTCTGTGTTAGTTCCCCCGGGTACATGGGGTGCGTGTGTGTTAGTTCCCCCGGGTGCGTCTGTGTTAGTTCCCCCGGGTACATGGGGCGCATCTGTGTTAGTTCCCCCGGGTACATGGGGCGCATCTGTGTTAGTTCCCCCGGGTACATGGGGCGCATCTGTGTCGGTTCCCCCGGGTACATGGGGCGCATCTGTGTCGGTTCCCCCGGGTACATGGGGCGCATCTGTGTCGGTTCCCCTGGGTACATGGGGCGCATCTGTGTCGGTTCCCCCGGGTGCATGGGGTGCATTTGTGTTAGTTCCCCCGGGTACATGGGGTGCATTTGTGTCTGTTCCCCCGGGTACATGGGGCGCATCTGTGTCGGTTCCCCCGGGTACATGGGGCGCATCTGTGTCGGTTCCCCCGGGTACATGGGGCGCATCTGTGTCGGTTCCCCCGGGTACATGGGGCACATCTGTGTCGGTTCCCCCGGGTACATGGGGCGCATCTGTGTCGGTTCCCCCGGGTACATGGGGCGCATCTGTGGGAAGTTTATACCCAGATCAGTGTTGCCCCACACTGCCCGGGTGTCCCCATGTGACGCACCCAAGGTGTGAATGTTGCCCCTATCAGGGGTATCAGGCAGGACTGTGATTTTCTCTGCTCCTTCCAGGCCTGTAAGTTTGCCCTACAGATGTGCGCCCCCCGCATGAACAACCCCAGCCTGGCGGACATGTTCCTGAGCCACCTCCAGCCGGAGCGCGGGCTGCACTATGGCGAGTTCATGAATAACGTGTGCAAACACCTGGTACGGAGCGAGGGGGCAGAACATGGGGGGGGGGGGGGCAGTCTGGGGAATGCAGAGGGTTTAACAGGTGATGGGAGGGATTTAGGGGGGTCAGAGAGCTAGGGGGGGAATGGGGAGGGGTCTAAGGGATTTGGGGGGTCAGAGAGTTGAATTGGAGGGGGATGTGGGGGGTCAGGGGACACAGTTTGAGGGGTGCAGCTGTTCTGTGTCTGTAGTTACAGGGGACCCCGGAGCTGCTCTCCCGCCTCATTCAGACCAACGTCAGTTATTTCAAGAGCATCTGGCCTGATATCCGCGCAGCTGCCCCCCTCTTTATAGGTAGGTGTGATCACATGACTTCCTGCCTGATCTGCCCCACCCACCTCAGGCTCACCGGAGTTTGTCCCACTCACTGCCGGGTGGCACTGACAGCAGGGAACTGTGGAACATAGCCCCTCCCACTGCAGGGTGGCACTGACAGCAGGGAACTGTGGGACATAGCCCCTCCCACTGCAGGGTGACACTGACAGCAGGGAACTCTGGGACTTAGCCCCTCCCACTGCAGGGTGACACTGACACAGGGAACTCTGGGACATAGCCCCTCCCACTGCAGGGTGACACTGACAGCAGGGAACTCTGGGACATAGCAACCCCCAATTCAGGGTGACACTGACAGCAGGGAACTCTGGTAATAGCCCCTCCCACTGCAGGGTGACACTGACAGCAGGGAACTCTGGTAATAGCCCCTCCCACTGCAGGGTGACACTGACAGCAGGGAACTCTGGGACATAGCAACCCCCAATTCAGGGTGACACTGACAGCAGGGAACTCTGGTAATAGCCCCTCCCACTGCAGGGTGACACTGACAGCAGGGAACTCTGGGACTTAGCCCCTCCCACTGCAGAGTGACACTGACAGCAGGGAACTCTGGGACTTAGCCCCTCCCACTGCAGAGTGACACTGACAGCAGGGAACTCTGGGACTTAGCCCCTCCCACTGCAGAGTGACACTGACAGCAGGGAACTCTGGGACATAGACTCTGCCCCTCCCACTGCAGGGTTACACAGACAGTGGGGTGGGGGTGTGTGACACTAAGCTAATAGGCTCCTCCCTCTCTCTCCGGCAGGGTTCCTGGTGCTGCACATGCAGGAGGATCAGACCAAACAAGTTGATCTGGAACATTTAGTCTCCTGTAAGTTTCCCCATTACCTTCTGTGTCTGCCCCTCCCTCTACCCCTCCCCTTATGTGCCCTGGGGGGGGGGGGGAACCCGTGTATCTCATAGTCGGGGGGGGGGGGGGGGGGTTGCTGTCCATGAGACTGACAGTGTGTGTGGGTGTGCCAGTGTGTGTGTGGGTGTGTGTGTGCCAGTGTGTGTGTGTAGGTGCCAGTGTGTGTGTGTGTAGGTGCCAGTGTGTGGGTGTGTGTGTGCCAGTGTGTGTGTGGGTGTGTGTGTGCCAGTGTGTGTGTGTAGGTGCCAGTGTGTGTGTGTGTAGGTGCCAGTGTGTGGGTGTGTGTGTGCCAGTGTGTGTGTGTGTAGGTGCCAGTGTGTGGGTGTGTGTGTGCCAGTGTGTGTGTGTAGGTGCCAGTGTGTGTGTGTGTGTGTAGGTGCCAGTGTGTGTGTGTGTGTGTGCCAGTGTGTGTGTGTAGGTGCCAGTGTGTGTGTGTGTGTGTAGGTGCCAGTGTGTGTGTGTGTGTAGGTGCCAGTGTGTGTGTGTGTGTGTGCCAGTGTGTGTGTGTAGGTGCCAGTGTGTGTGTGTGTGTGTAGGTGCCAGTGTGTGTGTGTGTGTAGGTGCCAGTGTGTGGGTGTGTGTGTAGGTGCCAGTGTGTGTGTGTGTGTAGGTGCCAGTGTGTGGGTGTGTGTGTGCCAGTGTGTGTGTGTAGGTGCCAGTGTGTGTGTGTGTGCCAGTGTGTGTGTGTAGGTGCCAGTGTGTGTGTGTAGGTGCCAGTGTGTGTGTGTGTGTGTAGGTGCCAGTGTGTGGGTGTGCCAGTGTGTGTGTGTAGGTGCCAGTGTGTGGGTGTGTGTGTGCCAGTGTGTGTGTGTGTAGGTGCCAGTGTGTGTGTGTGTAGGTGCCAGTGTGTGTGTGTGTAGGTGCCAGTGTGTGTGTGGGTGTGTGTGTGCCAGTGTGTGTGTGGGTGTGTGTGTGCCAGTGTGTGTGTGTGTGTGTAGGTGCCAGTGTGTGTGTGTGTGTAGGTGCCAGTGTGTGGGTGTGTGTGTGCCAGTGTGGGTGTGTGTGTGCCAGTGTGTGGGTGTGTGTGTAGGTGCCAGTGTGTGTGTGTGTAGGTGCCAGTGTGTGTGTGGGTGTGTGAGTGCCAGTGTGTGGGTGTGTGTGTGCCAGTGTGTGTGTGTGTAGGTGCCAGTGTGTGGGTGTGTGTGTGCCAGTGTGTGTGTGGGTGTGTGAGTGCCAGTGTGTGTAGGTGCCCCTCTGCGTCAAATTAGAGAGGCTTCAGATGGGTTTTTTGCCTTCCTCTGGATCAACTAGTAGTTAGGCAGGTTATATATAGGCATTATGGTTGAACTTGATGGACGTGTGTCTTTTTTCAACCCAACTTACTATGTTACTATGTGTGTGGGTGTGTGTAGGTGCCAGTGTGTGTAGGTGCCGGTGTGGGGGTGTGTGGGTGCCGGTGAGTGGGTGGTTGTGGGTGCCAGTGTGTGTGTTCCAGTTGGTGGGTGTGTGTGGGTGCCAGTGGGTGTGGGTGCCAGTGTGTGTCTGCCAGTGGGTGGGTGTGGGTGACAGTGTGTGGGTGCCAGTGGGTGGGTGCCGGTGTGTGTTTGGGTGCCAGTGTGGGTGCCAGTGTGGGTGTCAGTGGGTGGGTGTGGGTGACAGTGTGTGGGTGCCAGTGGGTGGGTGCCGGTGTGTGTTTGGGTGCCAGTGTGGGTGCCAGTGTGGGTGTCAGTGGGTGGGTGTGGGTGACAGTGTGTGGGTGCCAGTGGGTGGGGGCCGGTGAGTGAGGGGCTGAGGGGGCCGGTGAGGGGCTGAGGGGCTGCCCCCCCGGGGGCCGGTAAGTGAGGGGCTGAGGGGGCCGCTGAGGGGCTGCCCCCCCGGGGGCCGGTAAGTGAGGGGCTGAGGGGGCCGGTGAGTGAGGGGCTGAGGGGCTGCCCCCCCGGGGGCCGGTGAGTGAGGGGCTGAGGGGGCCGGTGAGTGAGGGGCTGCCCCCCCGGGGGCCGGTGAGTGAGGGGCTGAGGGGGCCGGTGAGTGAGGGGCTGAGGGGCTGCCCCCCCGGGGGCCAGTAAGTGAGGGGCTGAGGGGGCCGGTGAGTGAGGGGCTGAGGGGCTGCCCCCCCGGGGGCCGGTAAGTGAGGGGCTGAGTGGGCCGGTGAGTGAGGGGCTGCCCCCCCGGGGGCCGGTGAGTGAGGGGCTGAGGGGGCCGGTGAGTGAGGGGCTGAGGGGCTGCCCCCCGGGGGCCGGTAAGTGAGGGGCTGAGGGGGCCGGTGAGTGAGGGGCTGAGGGGCTGCCCCCCTGGGTGCCGGTAAGTGAGGGGCTGAGGGGGCCGGTGAGTGAGGGGCTGCCCCCCCGGGGGCCGGTGAGTGAGGGGCTGAGGGGGCCGGTGAGTGAGGGGCTGCCCCCCCGGGGGCCGGTGAGTGAGGGGCTGAGGGGGCCGGTGAGTGAGGGGCTGCCCCCCCGGGGGCCGGTGAGTGAGGGGTTGAGGGGGCCGGTGAGTGAGGGGTTGAGGGGGCCGGTGAGTGAGGGGCTGCAGGAAGCGCAGAGACATCGTTACTCACTCAGCTCAGTAATCAGAGGCCGGAACTGACAGCTGCCCATTGGGTCCCAGTAATAACAGCTACTGGAAGCGCCACAGACCCACAGCCTGAGCCTGGGGGGGGAGAGAGACTGCCGGGCTGTGTGAGAGAGACTGCTGGGCTGTGTGAGAGAGTGCCGGGCTGTGTGTGAGAGACTGCCGGGCTGTGTGTGTGAGAGACTGCCGGGCTGTGTGTGAGAGAGACTGCCGGGCTGTGTGTGAGAGAGACTGCCGGGCTGTGTGTGAGAGAGACTGCCGGGCTGTGTGTGAGAGAGACTGCCGGGCTGTGTGTGAGAGAGACTGCCGGGCTGTGTGTGAGAGAGACTGCCGGGCTGTGTGTGAGAGAGACTGCCGGGCTGTGTGTGAGAGAGACTGCCGGGCTGTGTGTGAGAGAGACTGCTGGGCTGTGTGTGAGAGAGACTGCCGGGCTGTGTGTGAGAGAGACTGCCGGGCTGTGTGTGTGAGAGACTGCCGGGCTGTGTGTGAGAGAGACTGCCGGGCTGTATGAGAGAGACTGCCGGGCTGTGTGTGAGAGAGACTGCCGGGCTGTGTGTGAGAGAGACTGCCGGGCTGTGTGTGAGAGAGACTGCCGGGCTGTGTGTGAGAGAGACTGCCGGGCTGTGTGTGAGAGAGACTGCCGGGCTGTGTGTGAGAGAGACTGCCGGGCTGTGTGTGAGAGAGACTGCGGGCTGTATGAGAGAGACTGCCGGGCTGTGTGTGAGAGACTGCCGGGCTGTGTGCGAGACTGCCGGGCTGTTTGTGAGAGACTGCCGGGCTTTTTGTGAGAGACTGCCGGGCTGTGTGAGAGACTGCCGGGCTGTGTGTGTGAGAGACTGCCGGGCTGTGTGTGTGTGTGCGAGAGTGCCGGGCTGTGTGTGTGTGAGCGAGAGTGCCGGGCTGTGTGTGTGTGAGCGAGAGTGCCGGGCTGTGTGTGTGTGTGAGCGAGAGTGTCGGGCTGTGTGTGTGTGAGCGAGAGTGCGGGCTGTGTGTGTGTGAGCGAGAGTGTCGGGCTGTGTGTGTGTGAGCGAGAGTGCCGGGCTGTGTGTGTGTGAGCGAGAGTGCCGGGCTGTGTGTGTGTGAGCGAGAGTGCCGGGCTGTGTGTGTGTGAGCGAGAGTGTCGGGCTGTGTGTGTGTGAGCGAGAGTGTCGGGCTGTGTGTGTGTGAGCGAGAGTGTCGGGCTGTGTGTGTGTGAGCGAGAGTGTCGGGCTGTGTGTGTGTGAGCGAGAGTGCCGGGCTGTGTGTGTGTGAGCGAGAGTGTCGGGCTGTGTGTGTGTGAGCGAGAGTGCCGGGCTGTGTGTGTGTGTGAGCGAGAGTGCCATGTTTAAGACAGAGTGGGGGGGAATGTGACAGTTGGGGGGGCAGAGAGTTATTGGGCTGAGATTCTGTGACTGTTCCGTTTCTGTCCCCCCCGTTCCAGCGCTGATCGTTCTGCTGAAGGACCCGCACCCCCCAGTCCGTGCCCGGGCCTCCGAGACTATTGGGCGCCTGGTCAGGTTTGCGCAGTCAGAACCGACCCAAGTGGCCCCCCGGGCCCTATAGAGACTTTGTGCTGCTCTGGCTGCCGGGACTGAGTATCAGCTGAGCGGTCACTAAGCAACGAGTGGCACCCAAGTACCAGCCTGGCACCCCCTGCTCTGCCCGCTGCAACATTCCATAGGGCCCCTCCTACTGTGGGCACATCCGGGAATCCGTGGGGCCCCTCCTACATACCGTGGGCACATCCGGGAATCCGTGGGGCCCCTCCTACGTACCGTGGGCACATCCGGGAATCCGTGGGGCCCCTCCTACCTACCGTGGGCACATCGGGGGAATCCGTGGGGCCCCTCCTACCTACCGTGGGCACATCGGGGAATCCGTGGGGCCCCTCCTACGTACCGTGGGCACATCCGGGAATCCGTGGGGTCCCTCCTACATACCGTGGGCACATCCGGGAATCCGTGGGGCCCCTCCTACGTACCGTGGGCACATCGGGGGAATCCGTGGGGCCCCTCCT
Source organism: Xenopus tropicalis (assembly GCF_000004195.4). Taxonomy (NCBI): domain Eukaryota; kingdom Metazoa; phylum Chordata; class Amphibia; order Anura; family Pipidae; genus Xenopus; species Xenopus tropicalis. The sequence continues at coordinate 152,375,558 of NC_030682.2, read as the reverse complement.
ACCTACCGTGGGCACATCGGGGAATCCGTGGGCCCCTCCTACGTACCGTGGGCACATCCGGGAATCCGTGGGGTCCCTCCTACATACCGTGGGCACATCCGGGAATCCGTGGGGCCCCTCCTACGTACCGTGGGCACATCGGGGGAATCCGTGGGGCCCCTCCTACCTACCGTGGGCACATCGGGGGAATCCGTGGGGCCCCTCCTACCTACCGTGGGCACATCGGGGGAATCCGTGGGGCCCCTCCTACCTACCGTGGCACATCGGGGAATCCGTGGGGCCCCTCCTACCTACCGTGGGCACATCGGGGAATCCGTGGGGCCCCTCCTACCTACCGTGGGCACATCGGGGAATCCGTGGGGCCCTCCTACCTACCGTGGGCACATCGGGGAATCCGTGGGGCCCCTCCTACCTACCGTGGGCACATCGGGGAATCCGTGGGGCCCCTCCTACCTACCGTGGGCAGCATCGGGGAATCCGTGGGGCCCCTCCTACCTACCGTGGGCACATCGGGGAATCCGTGGGGCCCCTCCTACCTACCTTGGGCACATGGGGGAATCCGTGGGGCCCCTCCTACCTACCGTGGGCACATCGGGGAATCCGTGGGGCCCCTCCTACCTACCGTGGGCACATCGGGGAATCCGTGGGGCCCCTCCTACCTACCGTGGGCACATCGGGGAATCCGTGGGGCCCCTCCTACCTACCGTGGGCACATCGGGGAATCCGTGGGGCCCCTCCTATGTTCCGTGGGCACATGGGGGAATCCGTGGGGCCCCTCCTATGTTCCGTGGGCACATGGGGGAATCCGTGGGGCCCCTATCTTGCACCCACTTACTGTGCAACCCATAATCAGGCAAATTCTGCCCTTGGCCCAGTGCCCCACCTGAGCCACACCCCTCATCTTTGGGCCACACCCAAAATCTTTGGGCCACCCCCCCCATAGGAGTCCTATTACTGTCTCCCCCATTCTAGTGGGTACGACGCCCCCACATTTTTGCCAGTTTGAAGAGATTTTGGGGAGTCCACACAAAGCTCTGATTGGCCATTGGCAAGCGAGTGGGCTCATCAGCTGACTGTGCGTATATGGGCCAATCAGGTGGGTTCTAGTTGGCGCGGCTTGGGGTTCGGGGAGTTGTTTTTGCCCAATTGACGGGTTTCGTTAATAAAGAGAAATGAGTTATTTTGGATATAAATGGACAGTTTGGTCGGGTCTCTCCCCCCCCCCATCAGGTAATTCAGGGTCACACAGTGGGGGATCCACACAACAGCCAATAGGAGCCTGGGTACAGATCTTGGCTCAGCCAATGAGAATACAATGTCCCAGAAACAGAATGTGCCTGTAATTATAGATGCAGGGGGATTAGCCAATGAGAAGCAGCCTCACTGCCAGCCAACATAGGGAGACAACTGCCAATCGGATGCTCTGCTCAAGGCAGTCGTTGCCAATGTGCCACTCGCTGATCCAATGGCCGCTCTGCCATCTGTATGTGCCAAGGTGACTGGTAGCTGTTACCCATGATACCCCTGGGGCTGCTCCGTGATTGACATCAGTCCTGCGGGGGAGGGGCCTGCACCCCTGTTCCCCAAACTCCCCTATCGGCTCCATAGAGCGGTGTGTGTCCTGCTGAGCCTGTGGGTTGGGGGGTCTTGGGGCACCCCCAGACCAGGCAGTAACCGCTGGCATTTAGGGGCCACTGCTTTATATGAATGAATATTTGCCACTTGGAGCTTCATTCCCAAAATGTCCAATCAAGCGCTGAGATTGGGATCCCGACTCCCCCATTGGCCCCAAATCCCTATAAATGTGCCCATGGGTCTCCCCCAAATCCCAGGGCCCCGTGGCCCAATATTAGCAGATCTGCACCCAAGGGAACCCCAGGCAGGGGGTATTTAAACTTGGGGTACACCCCAGCACCCCCAGAACCTTACATACTGACATAGGAACAAGTGTATCTGCCCCCAGGGGCCAAATGCCCCCCCATAAGTACCGAGCCCTGTGTGGGTCACAAATGGGTTGGGCAGAACCAACTCCTGAAGCCGGCAGACTGGCACGGGGGGGGGGCTGGGAGGAGTCACATCATGGAATAGACTGGGGCTAAAGTAACGCATCAGTTGCCCCCAGAGTCAAATGCCCCTTATTCAGCCAAAGGGAGAGCGGATAGAATGTTCCGGGGAATCATGAGCATTAATAGCCCCTCAGGCTAAATTTCCCTTCTCCCCAGTCACAATACTGCCCCCCCCCCCCCCCCCCAAACCTGGTGTGAGCCAAAGGGGCAACTCTCTAATCCTGCACAGGGCAATATGCCCCTTGGCATCTGTCACTTATACAATTGCCCTCCTTACCACTGTTACCCGGGCATAATCTTATGGAGCCACAAGGATTCCAACACCAGCACCCCCCTTCAGTTTAGTATCTGCAGCTACCTGGTTGCTAGGGTCTAATTTACCTTAGCAACCAGGCAGGGGTGTGGAAGATAAATAGGAGAGGGACTGAATAGGAAAATAAGAAAGAAAAAGTTAAAAAAATAATTAAACCGCCCCCCCCTTAACTGCCCCAGTGTAACCAATCCCAACTGGGCCAGCCTTTCCCCATAACTGAGCCCATTCCCTTTATCAGCTTAGTCGCTCTTCCCTGTACTTTCTCTATTTCATTACTGCCCCCCCTTATATATTTATATATAGTGACCCCCCCCTTAACTGCCCCCCCCCCCCCCCCCCCAGTGTAACCAATCCCAACTGGGCCAGCCTTTCCCCATAACTGAGCCCATTCCCTTTATCAGCTTAGTCGCTCTTCCCTGTACTTTCTCTATTTCATTACTGCCCCCCCTTATATATTTATATATATATATATAGTGACCCCCCCTTAACTGCCCCCCCCCCCAGTGTAACCAATCCCAACTGGGCCAGCCTTTCCCCATAACTGAGCCCATTCCCTTTATCAGCTTAGTCGCTCTTCCCTGTACTTTCTCTATTTCATTACTGCCCCCCCTTATATATTTATATATAGTGACCCCCCTTAACTGCCCCCCCCCCCCCCCCCCCGTGTAACCAATCCCAACTGGGCCAGCCTTTCCCCATAACTGAGCCCATTCCCTTTATCAGCTTAGTCGCTCTTCCCTGTACTTTCTCTATTTCATTACTGCCCCCCCTTATATATTTATATATAGTGACCCCCCCCCTTAACTGCCCCCCCCCCCCAGTGTAACCAATCCCAACTGGGCCAGCCTTTCCCCATAACTGAGCCCATTCCCTTTATCAGCTTAGTCGCTCTTCCCTGTACTTTCTCTATTTCATTACTGCCCCCCTTATATATTTATATATAGTGACCCCCCCTTAACTGCCCCCCCCCCCCCCCCGTGTAACCAATCCCAACTGGGCCAGCCTTTCCCCATAACTGAGCCCATTCCCTTTATCAGCTTAGTCGCTCTTCCTGTACTTTCTCTATTTCATTACTGCCCCCCCTTATATATTTATATATAGTGACCCCCCCCTTAACTGCCCCCCCCCCCAGTGTAACCAATCCCAACTGGGCCAGCCTTTCCCCATAACTGAGCCCATTCCCTTTATCAGCTTAGTCGCTCTTCCCTGTACTTTCTCTATTTCATTACTGCCCCCCCCTTATATATTTATATATAGTGACCCCCCCTTAACTGCCCCCCCCCCCCCCCCCCGTGTAACCAATCCCAACTGGGCCAGCCTTTCCCCATAACTGAGCCCATTCCCTTTATCAGCTTAGTCGCTCTTCCTGTACTTTCTCTATTTCATTACTGCCCCCCCCTTATATATTTATATATAGTGACCCCCCCCCTTAACTGCCCCCCCCCCCCCCCCCAGTGTAACCAATCCCAACTGGGCCAGCCTTTCCCCATAACTGAGCCCATTCCCTTTATCAGCTTAGTCGCTCTTCCCTGTACTTTCTCTATTTCATTACTGCCCCCCCCCTTATATATTTATATATAGTGACCCCCCTTAACTGCCCCCCCCCCCCCCCCCCCCAGTGTAAACCAATCCCAACTGGGCCAGCCTTTCCCCATAACTGAGCCCATTCCCTTTATCAGCTTAGTCGCTCTTCCCTGTACTTTCTCTATTTCATTACTGCCCCCCCCCTTATATATTTATATATAGTGACCCCCCCTTAACTGCCCCCCCCCCCCCCCCCAGTGTAACCAATCCCAACTGGGCCAGCCTTTCCCCATAACTGAGCCCCATTCCCTTTATCAGCTTAGTCGCTCTTCCCTGTACTTTCTCTATTTCATTACTGCCCCCCCTTATATATTTATATATAGTGACCCCCCCTTAACTGCCCCTTCCCCAGTGTAACCAATCCCAACTGGGCCAGCCTTTCCCCATAACTGAGCCCATTCCCTTTATCAGCTTAGTCGCTCTTCCCTGTACTTTCTCTATTTCATTACTGCCCCCCCTTATATATTTATATATAGTGACCCCCCCTTAACTGCCCCTTCCCCAGTGTAACCAATCCCAACTGGGCCAGCCTTTCCCCATCACTGAGCCCATTCCCTTTATCAGCTTAGTCGCTCTTCCCTGTACTTTCTCTATTTCATTACTGCCCCCCCTTATATATTTATATATAGTGACCCCCCCCCTTAACTGCCCCTTCCCCAGTGTAACCAATCCCAACTGGGCCAGCCTTTCCCCATAACTGAGCCCATTCCCTTTATCAGCTTAGTCGCTCTTCCCTGTACTTTCTCTATTTCATTACTGCCCCCCCTTATATATTTATATATAGTGACCCCCCCTTAACTGCCCCTTCCCCAGTGTAACCAATCCCAACTGGGCCAGCCTTTCCCCATAACTGAGCCCATTCCCTTTATCAGCTTAGTCGCTCTTCCCTGTACTTTCTCTATTTCATTACTGCCCCCCCCTTATATATTTATATATAGTGACCCCCCCCTTAACTGCCCCTTCCCCAGTGTAACCAATCCCAACTGGGCCAGCCTTTCCCCATAACTGAGCCCATTCCCTTTATCAGCTTAGTCGCTCTTCCCTGTACTTTCTCTATTTCATTACTGCCCCCCCCCCTTATATATTTATATATAGTGACCCCCCCTTAACTGCCCCCCCCCCCCCCCCCCAGTGTAACCAATCCCAACTGGGCCAGCCTTTCCCCATAACTGAGCCCATTCCCTTTATCAGCTTAGTCGCTCTTCCCTGTACTTTCTCTATTTCATTACTGCCCCCCCTTATATATTTATATATAGTGACCCCCCCTTAACTGCCCCTTCCCCAGTGTAACCAATCCCAACTGGGCCAGCCTTTCCCCATAACTGAGCCCATTCCCTTTATCAGCTTAGTCGCTCTTCCCTGTACTTTCTCTATTTCATTACTGCCCCCCCTTATATATTTATATATAGTGACCCCCCCTTAACTGCCCCCCCCAGTGTAACCAATCCCAACTGGGCCAGCCTTTCCCCATAACTGAGCCCATTCCCTTTATCAGCTTAGTCGCTCTTCCCTGTACTTTCTCTATTTCATTACTGCCCCCCCTTATATATTTACAGTGGTGTGAAAAACTATTTGCCCCCTTCCTGATTTCTTATTCTTTTGCATGTTTGTCCCACAAAATATTTCTGATCATCAAACACATGTAACTATTAGTCAAAGATAACACAAGTAAACACAAAATGCAGTTTTTAAATGAGGGTTTTTATTATTTAGGGAGAAAAAAAATCCAAACCTACATGGCCCTGTGTGAAAAAGTAATTGCCCCCTGAACCTAATAACTGGTTGGGCCACCCTTAGCAGCAATAACTGCAATCAAGCGTTTGCGATAACTTGCAACGAGTCTTTTACAGCGCTCTGGAGGAATTTTGGCCCACTCATCTTTGCAGAATTGTTGTAATTCAGCTTTATTTGAGGGTTTTCTAGCATGAACCGCCTTTTTAAGGTCATGCCACAACATCTCAATAGGATTCAGGTCAGGACTCTGACTAGGCCACTCCAAAGTCTTCATTTTGTTTTTCTTCAGCCATTCAGAGGTGGATTTGCTGGTGTGTTTTGGGTCATTGTCCTGCTGCAGCACCCAAGATCGCTTCAGCTTGAGTTGACGAACAGATGGCCGGACATTCTCCTTCAGGATTTTTTGGTAGACAGTAGAATTCATGGTTCCATCTATCACAGCAAGCCTTCCAGGTCCTGAAGCAGCAAAACAACCCCAGACCATCACACTACCACCACCATATTTTACTGTTGGTATGATGTTCTTTTTCTGAAATGCTGTGTTACTTTTACGCCAGATGTAACGGGACACGCACCTTCCAAAAAGTTCAACTTTTGTCTCGTCGGTCCACAAGGTATTTTCCCAAAAGTCTTGGCAATCATTGAGATGTTTTTTAGCAAAATTGAGACAAGCCTTAATGTTCTTTTTGCTTAAAAGTGGTTTGCGCCGTTTTTGCCCAGTCTCTTTCTTATGGTGGAGTCGTGAACACTGACCTTAATTGAGGCAAGTGAGGCCTGCAGTTCTTTAGATGTTGTCCTGGGGTCTTTTGTGGCCTCTCGGATGAGTTGTCTCTGCGCTCTTGGGGTAATTTTGGTCGGCCGGCCACTCCTGGGAAGGTTCACCACTGTTCCATGTTTTTGCCATTTGTGGATAATGGCTCTCACTGTGGTTCGCTGGAGTCCCAAAGCTTTAGAAATGGCTTTATAACCTTTACCAGACTGATAGATCTCAATTACTTTTGTTCTCATTTGTTCCTGAATTTCTTTGGATCTTGGCATGATGTGTAGCTTTTGAGGTGCTTTTGGGCTACTTCTCTGTGTCAGGTAGCTCCTATTTAAGTGATTTCTTGATTGAAACAGGTGTGGCAGTAATCAGGCCTGGGGGGGACTACACAAATTGATATTGAAATTGAAAATTGAAATTGATAAACCACAGTTAAGTTATTTTTTAACAAGGGGGGCAGTCACTTTTTCACACAGGGCCATGTAGATTTGGAGTTTTTTTCTCCCTTAATAACGTAAACCTTCATTTAAAAACTGCATTTTGTGTTCAATTATGTTATCTTTGACTAATAGTTAACGGTTTTTGATGAGCAGAAACATTTAAGTGTGACAAACATGCAAAAGAATAAGAAATCAGGAAGGGGGCAAATAGTTTTTCACACCACTGTATATATAGTGACCCCCCCCTTTGTAACCAATCCCAACTGGGCCAGCCTTTCCCCATAACTGAGCCCATTCCCTTTATCAGCTTAGTCGCTCTTCCCTGTACTTTCTCTATTTCATTACTGCCCCCCCCCTTATATATTTATATATAGTGACCCCCCCCTTAACTGCCCCCCCCCCCCCCAGTGTAACCAATCCCAACTGGGCCAGCCTTTCCCCATAACTGAGCCCATTCCCTTTATCAGCTTAGTCGCTCTTCCCTGTACTTTCTCTATTTCATTACTGCCCCCCTTATATATTTATATATAGTGACCCCCCCCTTAACTGCCCCCCCCCCCCCCAGTGTAACCAATCCCAACTGGGCCAGCCTTTCCCCATAACTGAGCCCATTCCCTTTATCAGCTTAGTCGCTCTTCCCTGTACTTTCTCTATTCATTACTGCCCCCCCTTATATATTTATATATAGTGACCCCCCCCTTAACTGCCCCCCCCCCCCCAGTGTAACCAATCCCAACTGGGCCAGCCTTTCCCCATAACTGAGCCCATTCCCTTTATCAGCTTAGTCGCTCTTCCCTGTACTTTCTCTATTTCATTACTGCCCCCCCCTTATATATTTATATATAGTGACCCCCCCTTAACTGCCCCTTCCCCAGTGTAACCAATCCCAACTGGGCCAGCCTTTCCCCATAACTGAGCCCATTCCCTTTATCAGCTTAGTCGCTCTTCCCTGTACTTTCTCTATTTCATTACTGCCCCCCCCTTATATATTTATATATAGTGACCCCCCCTTAACTGCCCCTTCCCCAGTGTAACCAATCCCAACTGGGCCAGCCTTTCCCCATAACTGAGCCCATTCCCTTTATCAGCTTAGTCGCTCTTCCCTGTACTTTCTCTATTTCATTACTGCCCCCCCTTATATATAGTGATCCTACCCCCCCCCATAGGGGAGGGGCTTAAGGGCCGCTATGTCCTGCAGTGGAACCAATACCAATGTATCTGGCAGGTCGGACTCCCTAAGTTCTTCCCAACAGAACCAATAAGTGGGTGAAAAGAACAGGTAACAGAATTTCTCTCGGCAGGGGGTCAATAACCGGACCCCCCATCACACAGACTTGCCCCCTACTGCCCCACATCATGCAGAACCTTAACTGCCACAGCCTGGGGTTTCTTAAAGTTGGCAGAGAGCAGGGGCAGAATTGCCAAGTACCCACAAGCCCCTCTGGCCAATGGTCTCGCAGCAACTGCAGTAAAACCAGGAATCGGGCCCCTCACAGTGGGTTACGTGCCCCAGAACCCCTTTCTCTGCCAGGAGCAGCGCCATCTCACTGGGCACTGGGAGCAAACGCCAGCTTCTCATTGGCTGGCACCACGACTAACTCTGGGCCCGGAAACGCAAACTGTCCGGTTTCTCTGAGAGTCGAGGGAGCATCACGGGTGTCAATGAAGCGTTAGAGTTGGGGTACAGCCTTCTAGCCCCCCGATTCTGGCACAGACCCCAGCACCCCACATTCCCACATGAAATATTAGAATGAGACCCCCGGTGTTTTACTGTAAAATAGTTTTATTAACGCTGAATATCCACCAATAGAAAGTGAAGAAGCTTGGTCTCCATGGTAACAGAGGAGCAAACGAGAACATTTTGAGCCCAAACCTTGCAAAATGGCGGCTGAGGGGGCGCCGCTGTGTCTGGGTCCCCAGTCTCTCTCGCCCCATTGAATAAAGGACGTCGGGGTGCATTCTATCACCCCCATCATTCATTGGAAGTCTATAACAGGAGGCGGAGTTATGTGTATAACCGGATTGTGGCGTCGGCGCCGGAGGAGAAGACCCAGGGTTGGGTGGGGTGGAAGATCACATCAAGAACGCCGAGATCCCGATGGATCGCGTGGCCCCGGAGAACCTTCACAGGGACAATGAGCGGATTCTGCAGGAGGTCACTGCAAAAGAAGGAGGAGTCAGTCACATTCCTACTGCCCTTAACTCCTCCCCCTCCCTCTATAGTTGCCCCCATGCAATTGCCCCCACTTACTTGTACACCATGCCGTGGCACACTATAACGCTGCCATCATCGGAGCCCGAGGCAAAGAGCGGGTACTGCTTGTGGTAGGACACAGCCCTCAGCGCTTTCTTGTGATGCCTGCAAACAGATTGGGACTCGGGATCAGACTGGGAACTGTGGGGCCGGTGGGGCTGACACGGGAAAGCTGCCCCCCCCCCGGTAGAGGTTTTGCTCACCTGAGCACTTTGTAGGGTTTAGTAGACAGATCCATGTCGAACCAGGCAAGTTTAGAGTCGTAACTTCCGCAGATCAGATTGTCCCCTGCGCGAACAGAAAGGGGCAGCGTTACTAAGGCAACACAACTCAGTCCTGCAAGCTGATTGGCCCAACATAATGTCAAGGCCCTGCACCCCAACAGCCCCTTTCCCTACTGACAGCGTATTGGGGCGCCCAACTCACCCGCGGGGTGCACGGCGATGCTGGAAACCCACTTGCAGTTGGTCAGAAGCTTCTTGCTCAGTTCCTGCTTCAGGAGGTTATAGACCCTCACACACCTCTGAGTGGCCACGAAGAAAAAGGGGCGGGTGGGATGGAAAAGAACCTTCTGCACTTGCCCCTTATTCTTCCGGAAGGGGTTCTGGCTTCGGCGCCGGCTCAGCTGGTGGATCAGTACCTGGGAATTGCCGTTATCGGGGAGCACAACAGCAAAGTAGTCCCCACGGGCGTGCCACGTCACCTGCTTCACCGCCTGGAGAGAGGGGGTCACGGGGGGTCAGGGAAATGGCGCTCAGTAATCAGAGAATGGAACACGCAGAGTGGGGTAATGGGGGGGGGGGGGGGCATTTGTCCGTTGCACTCTTCACAGGCAGAGGGGTAACGGGGGGGAAGGCAGGAGGGCCCCAGGCAGAGGGGTAACGGGGGGGAGTAGGCAGGAGGGCCCCAGGGAGAGGGGTAACGGGGGAAGGCAGGAGGGCCCCAGGGAGAGGGGTAACCGGGGGAGCAAGACTGGAGGGGGCCCCAGGGAGAGGGGTAACGGGGATAGGCAGGAGGGCCCCAGGGAGAGGGGTAAGGGAGTAGGCAGGAGGGCCCCAGGGAGAGGGGTAACAGGGGAGTAGGCAGGAGGGCCCCAGGGAGAGGGGTAACAGGGAGTAGGCAGGAGGGCCCCAGGGAGAGGGGTAACAGGGAGTAGGCAGGAGGGCCCCAGGGAGAGGGGTAACAGGCACACAGAATACACATTTAGCACAAACCTTTTGGTGTTTGATACAGAGCCGCAGCCCATTGGAATATTCCGTTCCCTCCGCTTCTCCCCAGCTGACCGGTTGCTGTCCCTCCTCCTCGGGGGGCTGGTAACCCCCAATGTGCTGGTCTGTAGCGCCGCAAAGCAGCCGGTCCCCCAGGCCGGGGTTAATCAGCACCACCGAGTGTTCCCTGGGGACAAGAGGGGCACAAACTGGGTGAGAGGGAGGGGAGGGGCATGTGGGTGGGTGTGTACATGTATGTGCCTAGCGTGTAACACAAACAGGGGCCACTCACACACACGCAGCCACCAGAACCAGCCCCGGGTTTGGGTTCCAGCTGATGCTTTTAACGGCTCCTTCCAACAGAACCGACTTCATGCAGCGCCCGGTACCGACCTCCCAGAACCGCACAGTGCAGTCATCAGAACCTGTTGGGGGGCAGGAAAGGGTTAATGAAGGGTGAGAGCAGGAATGGTGGTGGTGGGGGGGGGAATGGGGCAAATAAGGAAACAGCACATACCCGAGACCAACCACTGCCCCGAGGGGGCAACACTGATACAGCGAACCAGGTCCTTGTGCCCCCGGTAAATCTATAAGGAAGGAGAAGATGAAACTGATGTAGCGTGGGCGGGGCTACAGAGCCATGTGGGGGAGGGGCTCCAAATAACGGAGGGAGGGGAAAGCGAAGAGGCAAAGGGAGGCTCCGGATAAGCAGGAGAGAAAGGAAGTTCAGACTAAAGGAGGAAAAAGCAGGGAGGCCCAGACGGGAGAGGCCCAGACGGGAGAGGCAGAGGGGAGGGCAGGGCAGACGGGAGAGGAAGAGGGGAGGGCAGGGCAGACGGGAGAGGAAGAGGGGAGGGGCAGACGGGAGAGGAAGAGGGGAGGCCCAGAAGGGAGGGTGCAGGCGCAGAAGGGAGGCCCAGACGAGAGAGGAGGCCTGGAAGGAAGGCAGAGGGGAGGGGCAGAGAGGAGGCCCGGAGGGGAGGGGCAGAGGGGAGGGCAGGGCAGACGGGAGAGGAAGAGGGGAGGCCCAGAAGGGAGGGTGCAGGCGCAGAAGGGAGGCCCAGACGAGAGAGGAGGCCTGGAAGGAAGGCAGAGGGGAGGGGCAGAGAGGAGGCAGAGGAGGAGGCCCAGAGGGGAGGCAGAGGAGGAGGCCCAGAGGGGAGGCAGAGGAGGAGGCCCAGAGGGGAGGCAGAGGAGGAGGCCCAGAGGGGAGGCAGAGGAGGAGGCCCAGAGGGGAGGCAGAGGAGGAGGCCCAGAGGGGAGGCAGAGGAGGAGGCCCAGAGGGGAGGCAGAGAGGAGGCTCGGACGAGAGAGGAGGCCTGGAAGGAAGGCAGAGGGGAGGGGCAGAGAGGAGGCCCAGAGGGGAGGCAGAGAGGAAGGGCCACAGCAGAAAAAATAAAACGGAAAGCTGGAAAAGGAGGTGAAACAGAGGCAAAGACAGCAGCCAATTGCCCTCACCAGGGACTGGACAGTCGGGAAGGGCTGCAGATCTCTGGGTTTGGGCAGTTTGGGGATCAGGTCCTCAGGATCCACATTCACCTGAATAAGATAAAGAGAAACAGTTATAGGGGGCAGTGTAACCTGGGGGGGCACTAGGACTGGGGCAACTGAATGTGTAGGAACAGAACCCCCCCCCCGCCAACTAAACACCAGCAAAGCAACACTTTCTATTAGCAGTAATAACCCCTCTACCAATGCCCCCGGTTGTAATGTACCCCCCCCCCCCCCGCCACACACCAGTGATCCCCAACCAGTGACTCGGGGGCACCATGTTAGTCTGCCAATCATCACTGGGCTATCAAACAGCCAATCACAGCCCTTATTGGTCTGATCCTGTAAGAAAAGTTTCCTGCTTGTGTTGCTCCCCAACATTATCTACATTTAAGTGCTGCTCGGGGGTATAAAAGTCGGGGGACCCCGCCGTACCCCAACCCCATCACTCACCCTCATCTTCCTCTGGCGCGGGCACAGGTACAGGTCCAGGCATCGCTCAAACCTCTCGTGTATGAAGCGGGCGTATCCGGGCACTGCCCGCAGGCAGGGGAATCTCTGGGGCAGGAAGGGCACTTTCCGATCCTCTGGATCTTGCTGCTCCCAGGCCAAACGCTGTGGGGCAGAGAATGGGGGCAATTATAGGAGGCTGCACAGACAGACCCAATGGGGAAGGGACTGGGGGGGAACACAGGGCTCCCCTGAGCAGGAAATGAGATGCACGGTCTGAAAAGAAATGTACCTCTTCCTCACTCATTAGATACTCTGGAGGGGGGTTGTAGGACTGTTCATGCCCCGGAAGGGGTAGTTTAGGGGCAGGAACGTGCATTTTGTGCCTTCCCAGGATGGCGTTGGGATCTTCCTTGGCCCAAAGATCATAATAAGCAGGAGAGTCGTCCCGGGGTTTCCTCGGCTGGATCCAACCCATCTTTATAGCATGGACCAGCTTGGAGACCTGCAGAGAGGATCATGGGAGAAGTGGGCGGGGTTATTGCGTTCACAAAAAGATCAAATATTTTTCTCTTGAGGCTGAGAATGAAGAAAACAAGGTGGGAGGGGCCAAACTACTGCCCAGAACTACTACCAAGTACAGAGCCTGGGCAACAAGAGAGGGCAGTGTGGGGGAAGGAGAGGGAGAGGGCAGGAATGAGAGGGAGGGGGCAGTGTGCGGGAAGGAGAGGGAGGGGGCAGATCTGTGCACGGCGGAAGGACGAGGGAGGAGCGGCAGTGTGCTCGGTAAGCGAGAGGGAGGGGGCAGTTGAGGGAAGGAGAGGGAGAGGGCAGTGTGCGGAAGGAGGGGATAGAGGGGGCAGTGTGCTGGAAGAGAAGGAGGGGGCAGTGAGTCGGAAATAGGAGAGGGGAGGGGGCAGTGTGCCGCGGAAGGAGAGGAGTGGGGCAGTGTTGCGCGGAAGGAGAGGAGGGGGCAGGTGTGCGGGAAGAGGAACGGGAGGGGGGCAGTGTGCTGCGGAAGGAGAAGGAACGAGGGAGTGTGCGGGGAAGGAGAGGAGGGGGCAGTGTGCGGGAAGGAGAGGGAGGGCAGTGTGCGGGAAGGAGAGAGGATGGGGCAGTGTGCGGGAAGGAGAGGGAGGGGCAGTGTGCGGGAAGGAGAGGGAGGGGGCAGTGTGCGGGAAGGAGAGGGAGGGGGCAGTGTGCGGAAAGGAGAGGGGGGCAAGTGCTGCGGGGAAGAGAGGAGGGGGCAGTGTGCTGGGAAGGAGAGGGACGGGAGGCAGTGTCGCACGGGAAGGAGGAGGCGAAGGGGGCTCAGCGTGCAAGAAGAGATGAGGCACGGGGGGCAGAGGTGCAGGGATAGGAGAGGAGGGGGCAGTGTGCTAAAGAAGGAGAGGAGAGGGGCAGATGTGCGGGGAAGGCGAGGAGGGGGCATGTGCAAAGAAGGAGAGGGAAGGGAGGGCACGTGTGCGGGAAGGACGATGGGAGGGGCAGATGTGCAAGAAGGTGAGGGAGGGCAGGTGCAAAGAAGGAGAGTTAGGGGGCAGTGTGCTGGGAAGGGAGCGGGAACGAGAGGGCGGAAGGAGAGGCAGTGTGCAAGACGGAGATAGGGAGGGGGGCAGTCGTGCGGGAAGGAGACCGAGGGCAGGAAGGAGAGGGAGGGGCAGATGTGCGGGAAGGAAGAGGAGATGAGGGCGGGAAGTGAGAGTGGGGAGCCGTGTGCGAGGAAGAGAGGGCAGGAAGGAGAGGAGAGGGCAGTGTCGGGAAGGAGAGGGCGGAAGGAGAGAGACAGGAGGCAGCATGTGCCGGGAAGGAGAGGAGGGCTAGGGACGGAACGAGGGGAGAGGCAGTGTGCGGGAAGGAGAGAGAGAGGGCCGGGAAGGAGAGGGGCGGGAGGGCAGTTTGGTGCGGGAAGGAAAGAGGGCAGGAAGGATGAGGGAGAGGGCAGGTGCGGGAAGAGAGGCAGCTGTGTGGAAGGGAGAGCAGAGAGAAGAGAGGCGGGAAGCGAGAGGGGGAGGCTTCATGTGTGCCTGGGAAGCGAGGGCGGAAGGAGACGAAGATGGGGCAGTGTTGCTCGGGAAGGAGACGAGGGGGAAGGAGAGGGGCAAAGAGGCAGTGTGCGGGAGGAGAGAGAGGGGGGAGGAGGAGGGGAGGCGTGTGCGGGAAGGAAGCCAGAGGAGGTGGTGCGGCAGGGGGGCAGTGTGTGGAAGAGGGAAGAGGGGCGGGAAGGAGAGGGGGCAGTGTGCCGGGACGAGAGGAGGAGGGAGGGGAGGAGCAGGGCATGTGTTGTCGAGGTGAAAGGGAGGCAGTGATGCGGGAATGGGGAGGAGGGCGGAAGAGAGGAGAGTGGGCTTGGGAGGAGGGAGGAGAGGAAAGGGCAGTTATGCAATTTAGAGAGAAGAGAGGAAGAGGGGAAGGGGAGCGGAGAGGACCAGTGGAGCGGAGAAGAGAGGCGGAGGGAGGGCGGGAGGAGCGCGAAGAGAGTAGGAAGGGGCAAGTGTCGCGGGAACGGAGAGGCGGGGAAGTAGGGAGAGAGGCGTAGTGCAGGGAGGAGAGGGGCGTGGAAGGGAGAGATGAGGCAGTGTGCGCGGAAGGAGAGGCGAGGGAAGGAGGGGAGCGGCGGTGTGCGCGGAAGGAGAGTGCGGGAAGGGAGAGAGAGCAGAGAGAGCAGTGTGTGGAAGGGAGAGAGGGAAGTGTGCGGAAGAGAGGGAGGGCACAATGGAGGGAGAGGAGGTGGGCGTGTGCGGAAGAGGGGGAAGTGTGCGGGAAGGAGAGGAGGGCAGTGTGCGGAAGGAGAGGGAGGGGAAAGGTGCGGGAAGGAGGGGGGGGGACAGGAAGGAGATGGGAGGGGAGCAGTGGCGCGGGGAAGGGGGGAGGGGAAAGTGTTGCAGAGGAAGAGAGGAGGGAAAGTGTCGGGAAGGGGAGGGAGGGGGCCAGTGTGGGGAAGAGAGGGCAGGGGAAGTGTGCGGGAAGGCAGAGGCGAGGGGAAGTGTGCGGGGAAAAGGAAAGGGAGGGGGACGTGTAGCGGGAAGGAGAGGGAGGGAAAGTTGCGGGAGGAGGGGAGGGCAGTGTGCCGCGGAAGGAGGAGGGAGGGGAAAGTGTGCGGGAAGGAGAGGAGGGAAAGTGTGCGGAAGGACGGGGGAGTGTGCCGGAAGGAGGGGAGGGACAAAGCTGTGCAGGAAGGAGAGGGAGGGAAAGTGTGCGGGCAAGGAGAGGAGGGGCAGTGTGCAGGCGAGGAGAGGAGGGGAAGTGGCGGGAAGGGAGGGGAGGTGGCAGTGTGCGGGAAGGAGGGAGGGGGCAGTGTGCGGGAAGGAGAGGGAGGGGAAAGTGTGCGGGGGAGGGGGCAGTGTGGGGGAAGGAGAGGGTACAGTAGAGAGAATACAGACCCAGTGGGAGAGAATAAACAAGAGTTGCCCCTTTGTACCTTTTCCTTCTCGATGAGGGAGGGTATGAAGCTGCGCTTATCCGCCGGCCGGTTGGTCACAGGATGAATCATTGTCTCATGAGTGAAGAAGTCGATAGACGGCTGGGGGGGGGTAAGAGAAGCCAATGAGCCAATCAGGAGAAGATGGGGGCAGTACAAACAGTGGGAGGGGCTGAGAGTTGCCCCCTACAGAAACATGTGCAGTGTTGGTGCCCACCTGGTACGGGTCATAGTTTATATCCCCAAACTGCCCGCGCTGCAGCCGCTCCACCAAATCCACCTGCTCGTCTGTCAGCCGGACGTCCTGCCCCGTCTTCTTGTCATGCACGGTGCGCCTGCAACGGGGCGAGAGGGTAACGGGGAGTCCGACAGTGCCCCCCCTCCATCTGTGCCAGCAGCGCCACCCCCTCCTCGCATCTGTGCCAGCAGTGCCACCCCCTCCTCCATCTGTGCCAGCAGTGCCACCCCCTCCTCCATCTGGCAGCCACGTGCCACCCCCTCCTCCATCTGTGCCAGCAGTGCCACCCCTTCCTCCATCTGTGCCAGCGAGGTGCCACCCCCTCCTCCATCTGTGCCAGCAGTGCCACCCCCTCCTCCATCTGTGCCAGCAGTGCCCCTCCCTCATTCTGTGCCAGCAGTGCCACCCCCTCCTCCATCTGTGCCAGCAGTGCCACCCCCTCCTCCATCTGTGCCAGCAGTGCCACCCCCTCCTCCATCTGTGCCAGCAGTGCCACCCCCTCCTCCATCTGTGCCAGCAGTGCCACCCCCTCCTCCATCTGTGCCAGCAGTGCCCCTCCCTCCATCTGTGCCAGCAGTGCCACCCCCTCCTCCATCTGTGCCAGCAGTGCCACCCCCCTACCCCTCATCCCTGCTGCCAGCAGTGCCACCCCCTCCTCCATCTGTGCCAGCAGTGCCACCCCCTCCTCCATCTGTGCAGCAGTGCCACCCCCTCCTCCATCTGTGCCAGCAGTGCCACCCCCTCCTCCATCTGTGCCAGCAGTGCCACCCCCTCCTCCATCTGTGCCAGCGTTGCCACCCCCTCCTTTATCTGTGCCAGCAGTGCCACCCCTCCCTCCATCTGTGCCACACTAACCATACCCAGCTATATGCAACAATAAGGGTGCCCCCCCTCCATCTGTGCCAGCAGTGCCACACTAACCATACCCAGCTATATGTAACAGGGAACACTGGTGCCCCACTTTGCCCAGCTGGCATATCTCTCACCAGTAGTCGGGGTTCTCCATCTTGTCTAGGAACTGCTCCAGCTGATCCTTACTCCTCAACGGCTTGAAGATCTTGCGCCCATCCAGGTCGTACCCAATGTGGGGGAAATCCTGGTACCACTCCATGGGAATGTTCCCCACAGTGTTCCGGATGTCCTGGAAAGAGAGGGGCAGAGAGCGTTCAGCCAGGGCCGCAGAGACGGCCGGGGAAGGGCCACAGAGACAGGCGCTCGGTGTCTCACTCAGCACTTGGCCGTGAGTAGCACAAACGCTCAGTGGGGAGAGACAGTGCAGTTTGGCTCTCAGAGCCGCGACCCCATTAGCGTTTAGGTTCCCAGCTCCGGCGCAAACAGCCGGCAGAACCGAGGCGCTCGAACCCAATCACTGTGTCTCGTGCCAAACACTTGCCTGTCCCTCTGGCACTCACTGACACTCACGCCTGTGCCTAATTACCCCGAGTAGCACTCTCCCATAATGCACAGGGGGAAACGGCATTGCACTCTATTGACCCCCCATATAAATCTCTGGGGTTTGTCTCTGGGCCGCAGAACCTTCCATTATGTGCCATGGGGACAGTATTTGGGCCGTGCCATATAAAGGTTTAGGGGGGCAGTATTTGGGCCATGCCATATAAAGGTTTAGGGGGACAGTATTTGGGCCGTGCCATATAAAGGTTTAGGGGGGAAGTATTTGGGCCGTGCCATATAAAGGTTTAGGAGATAGTTTTGGGGCCGTGCCATATAAAGGTTTAGGGGGGCAGTATTTGGGCCGTGCCATATAAAGGTTTAGGGGCAGTATTTGGGCCGTGCCATATAAAGGTTTAGGGGGGCAGTATTTGGGCCGTGCCATATAAAGGTTTAGGGGGGCAGTATTTGGGCCGTGCCATATAAAGGTTTAGGGGGACAGTATTTGGGCCGTGCCATATAAAGGTTTAGGGGGATAGTATTTGGCCGTGCCATATAAAG
Organism: Xenopus tropicalis; assembly: GCF_000004195.4. NCBI lineage: Eukaryota > Metazoa > Chordata > Amphibia > Anura > Pipidae > Xenopus > Xenopus tropicalis. The sequence continues at coordinate 152,357,646 of NC_030682.2, read as the reverse complement.
GTTAGGGGGCAGTATTGGGCCGTGCCATATAAAGGTTTAGCGGGATAGTATTTGGGCCGTGCCATATAAAGGTTTTTAGGGGATGGCAGTATTTGGGCCCGTTGCCATATAAAGGTTTAGGGGGATAGTATTTGGGCCATGCCATATAAAGGTTTAGGGGGGCAGTATTTGGGCGTTGCATATAAAGGTTTAGGGGGACAGTATTTGGGCCGTTGCATATAAAGGTTTAGGGGGACAGTATTTGGGCCGTGCCATATAAAGGTTTAGGGGGACAGTATTTGGGCCGCTGCCATATAAAGGTTTAGGGGGAAAGTATTTGTGCATATAAAGGTTTAGGGGGGCAGTATTTGGGCCGTGCCATATAAAGGTTTAGGGGACAGTATTTGGGCCGTGCCATATAAAGGTTTAGGGGGAAAGTATTTGGGCCGTGCCATATAAAGGTTTAGGGGACAGTATTTGGGCAGTGCCATATAAAGGTTTAGGTGGGCAGTATTTGGGCAGTGCCATATAAAGGTTTAGGTGGGTAGTATTTGGGCAGTGCCATATAAAGGTTTAGGGGGTAGTATTTGGGCAGTGCCATATAAGGTTTTAGGGGGCCGTAGTATTGGCAGTGCCATATAAAGGTTTAGGTGGGTAGTATTTGGGCAGTGCCATATAAAGGTTTAGGGGGCAGTATTTGGGCAGTGCCATATAAAGGTTTAGGGGGCAAGTATTGGAAGGACTGTAGGACTGGCACTCACACATTACGCTGGGCAGAGGGCACCTACGGGCACTTGGTATTTTCAGTCTAAAATGGTAAAACAGCCTTTACTGGCGCTGTAGAACTAAACACAGACGCCACCTCACTAATACGGCCCGCTGGCCATTATTGCCTTTGTGCAGTTCACAGAGAAATTTGAGTGCAAGCTCTGCGGGGCAGTAATGGCAGAATGGACGTACCATTGGTGCCATTATGCCAGAGGCTGACAGTATTTGGGCCGTGCCATATAAAGGTTTAGGGGGGCAGTATTTGGGCCGTGCTATATAAAGGTTTATGGGGCAGTATTTGGGCCGTGCCATATAAAGGTTTAGGGGGACAGTATTTGGGCCGTGCCATATAAAGGTTTAGGGGGACAGTATTTGGGCCGTGCCATATAAAGGTTTATGGGGCAGTATTTGGGCCGTGCCATATAAAGGTTTATGGGGCAGTATTTGGGCCGTGCCATATAAAGGTTTAGGGGGGCAGTATTTGGGCCGTGCCATATAAAGGTTTAGGGGGGCAGTATTTGGGCCGTGCTATATAAAGGTTTAGGGGGGCAGTATTTGGGCCGTGCCATATAAAGGTTTAGGGGGGCAGTATTTGGGCAGTGCCATATAAAGGTTTATGGGGCAGTATTTGGGCCGTGCCATATAAAGGGGGCAGTATTGGAAGGACTGTAGGACTGGCACTCACACATTACGCTGGGCAGCGGGCACCTACGGGCACTTGGTATTTTCAGTCTAAAATGGTAAAACAGCCTTTACTGTCGCTGTAGAACTAAACACAGACGCCACCTCACTAATATGGCCCGCTGGCCATTATTGCCTTTGTGCAGTTGACAGCGAAATTTGAGTGCAAGCTCTGCGGGGCAGTAATGGCAGAAGGGACGTACCATTATGCCAGAGGCTGACAGCGCATCACCCAGTGCAGTCTGGAAAGGGGGGCAGGGACGCAAAGTGGGGACACGGAGCTCACTATTAGGGAACATGGGATTGATCCCCAACTCCCAGCCCTGCCTGCACCCCACTCTGTACAGCGCCGAGCCCATAAGCAGCTGATTGGCTGATCTGCTCCCTGCCGGCACTGATACGTGTCTCTTCTGCCCACGGCACGGAAACAGTTAATGCTGCGTCTCGTTAAGGAGCAGAGGCAAAGTCTAGGCTGTTAAATCCCACAGCTGTCTGGGGACTCCCCCCGCCTGCCCCCCCAGCTTCCGATGGAACCCCCCCAGCCTGTGTCTGCTGCCGGCTGTAGGAAGGCCAGACCCTCTCTCCTGGGTCACTATAAAAGCTCCATCACAGCTGCACTTCCAGCAGACGGGGGGCTGCACTCAGGCACGTGTGGGAGCCACAGGGGGAGCCACCGACCCACAGACCCACCGGGAACCCACAGACTGTCACAGCACCACAGAGAGCGACGGCAGCTCCGAGAGCGCACAGAGAGAATCCCACAGAGTGACTGTGAGAGACGGTGCAGACGGGGTCGCTGAAAGAGTGACAGCCTGAGAGAGTGCAGAAGGTGGATCAGAGAAAATGACAGTAAGAGATGGTGCAGACAGGGTAGCCAAAAGAAAGACAGCCTGAGAGAGTGCAGAAGGAGGATCGGTGTGACAGCAGGAGACAGGGTGGAGGGGGAACCCAAGAAAGCGACAGCAGGGGAGAGCACAGGGGGAGGGAACCTGAGAGAGTGACAGGAGGAGAGAGGGCTGAGGGGGAATCGGAGAGAGTGACAGGAGGAGAGAGGGCTGAGGGGGAATCGGAGAGAGTGACAGCAGGAGAGAGGGCTGAGGGGGAATCGGAGAGAGTGACAGGAGGAGAGAGGGCTGAGGGGGAATCGGAGAGAGTGACAGGAGGAGAGAGGGCTGAGGGGGAATCAGAGAGAGTGACAGGAGGAGAGAGGGCTGAGGGGGAATCGGAGAGAGTGACAGCAGGAGAGAGGGGCTGAGGGGGAATCGGAGAGAGTGACAGCAGGAGAGAGGGGCTGAGGGGGAATCGGAGAGAGTGACAGCAGGAGAGAGGGCTGAGGGGGAATCGGAGAGAGGGCTGAGGGGGAATCGGAGAGAGGGCTGAGGGGGAATCGGAGAGAGTGACAGCAGGAGAGAGGGCTAAGGGGGAATTAGAGAGAGTGACAGCAGGAGAGGAGGGGAGCGCAGAGAGAGGAGTGTGTGGCTGTCTCTGGTCACTCTGTGGATAGAGCGCGGCTCAGTGACAGCTCCCAGGATGGTTCATAGAGACAGTCTGTACAGCAGCTAATAGCAGGCGAGAGTGAAGCCGAGAGACAGAGAGAGTTCCCAGCAGTTGGCACCCCCCCCCCCGGGCACCATGTCCTTTGCCATGCTGCGCCATGCCCCCCCGGCGCGGTTCCTGTACCCCGAGATCAGCATGCTGTCGGACGATGAGGACAGCGCCAGTGACAGCTCGGGCTGCGGGGACAAGTCTTTCCATCACTCGGGGGACAGACTGGGCAAAAGGGCAGACAAGAAGTGCCCCAGGCTTCACCGTGAACCCCGCCAGCGCCACACGGCCAACGCCCGCGAGCGAGACCGCACCAACAGCGTCAACACCGCCTTCACCGCCCTGCGCACCCTCATCCCCACCGAGCCGGCCGACCGCAAACTCTCCAAGATCGAGACCCTGCGCTTGGCCTCCAGCTACATCTCCCATCTGGGCAACGTGCTGCTTCTCGGGGACACGTGCGGGGACGGGCAGCCCTGCCACACCGGCGGCCCCTACTACCCACCCCACCCTGCCGCGGCTACGGCCAGCCCCAAGCACCGGGACGGCGAGCAGGGCCAACCCAAACAGATCTGCACCTTCTGCCTCAGCAACCAGAGGAAACTGGTGAGTAGCCCCCCGTACCTGCCGCGGCCCCCCAGCTCTTGCTCAGCTACACCCACTAGGATGCTGGGACGTGTAGTTCAGCAACAGCTGATATTAATGCACTCACTTGGGGCAACTGGGTCGCCCCCTCTGCATTCATATGAACCAGGTCTGGGAGGTGTAGAGCAGGGGCAGGGGCTCTAATTGCCCAGGGGAGGGGTAAACAGACCTACACACTGTATAGGGGCCCAGGGAATAACTACAATATTGATGGTTCTACCCAGTTACCCACCCAGGTGCCAGTGCCATCCCCAAAGCAGCCAGACTGTGTGCCAGCTGGGCATTCAACTCTCTGCCTTGTACCAGCAGCCTATCAGTCAGGTCTGCCCAATGGGAATGGCAGTGCCAGCTGGGCATTCAACTGTCTGCCTTGTACCAGCAGCCTATCAGTCAGGTCTGCCCAATGGGGATGGCAGTGCCAGCTGCCTGGAACCAGCAGTTTTGTGCAAATTTACCTTGCCTTAGGTTAGGTTACCATCTGTGCCCCCTGTGTTCCATCTGTGTCCTGCAATAAGCACCCCCAGCATGGCCAGAATAGGGGGCATGTAGACTGGCACAAGAGGAGGGCACTGAGCAGCACTAGGCCCCCAACAGCTGGCACAGGGCAGTATCTGTATAGAGACAGGGAACTGACTGCTCCACTCTGTGGGGAAGGGCAGAGTCTGAGGTTTCTAAGCCCGGGCAATAACTGGGCACAGCAGCCTGGCATGGGGCAACGGCACAGAGAGGGCAGGGCGGCTGTGTGTGCAACTGGGAATTGCCCATCTCACTATTGTGTGTGTGAGTTTGTGGGTACGGGACTGAGTAGATGTGGGGTGCAAGTGTGAGTTTGTGGGTACGGGACTGAGTAGATGTGGGGTGCAAGTGTGAGTTTGTGGGTACGGGACTGAGTAGATGTGGGGTGTGAGTTTGTGGGTACGGGACTGAGTAGATGTGGGGTGTAAGTGTGAGTTTGTGGGTACAGGACTAAGTAGATGTGGGGTGTAAGCACGAGGGGTTAATAAATGCCCCACTTGTGTTGGGCGGCAGGTTAGTCTCCCCCATTATTATAACTAAGGGGCCCCAGGATATCATTATAGGGAAGAGGCTACTGTACCCCGCTCCTGCCCTGGGCAGCACGTCCAGCGATCCGTCCCATTGGTCAGTCACTATTGGCCCATCTCCTTATGCCCCATTAAAGGATAACCCCACTGGCGCAGCCCTGGCACCCCCCCCCAGGCACATAGATACACACAGAGCTGACAGTCAGGCCCGGACAGGCTCATTTAAAGGGCAACTCCACCAAAAACACTTAATACAAATCCAAACAACTTCCCAATACACCTTCATTACTCATTTTCTCTAGTTTTACAGTAACCCCATTGCTACAGAAAGCAGTGCCTGTCTGTTGTCTGCTCTGCTGGTTCCGACTCTTGAAACAAGGTAGCAGAAGCCGGCTGTGTAACAGCTAGAGGAGAAGCGATACCTGCTACTTTGGTTTGGGAGTCAGAACCAGAGAATACCCCCAGCTGTGAGTATATGGTTTAGCTGAGTGTATACAGCACGACACGCAGAAAGGAAACAGTTTGGGTGGAGTTTCCCTTTAACCAGTCAGCAGGTCCCTGTCAGTAGATCACTAGCGCATTGGGGCCACTTACCCGACATTCAGCCAAAGCCCCCCCCCCCATATCAATTCTGCACCCCCACGCGGTGCTGCTATTTAATGAAACAAATATACAGGTATGGGATCCGTTATCTGGAAACCTGTTATTCAGAAAGCTCCTGGTCCCCAGCATTCTGGATAACAGGTCCCATACCTGTATAATTCTCAAGAAGGGAGGTACAAATGAGATCCCCGGGGGCCCCTGGGAGTTGTAGGGCGCACATTCCATACATAGGGGGCGGTTCCACCATCTGTCAGTCACTGTCAGGACAGGAAGGAAACCCTCATCGATCAGTGAGCCCCGCCCCCCGGCCCACCTTAACTGCTCATCAGGGGTGGGGGCCAGGAATGGGTCAGATGCTGTTTGTGGCCAATTGTTTATTTGTTATTCCAACGTTTCACTCTTCCTCGGGACAAAGGAAAACTTTATTTCTTTTTCATCCTATTTTTAAAGGGGACCTGTCACCCCAAGAAATAATTCCAAACCCTTTCCTATCAGGTTAGTGGAGCAAAATAAACTTTACTTACACAATATAAATCATTTATTTTTTTTCCCCTTCGCTCTTGGAATTTACAGTCACAGCCAGCAGGCCGGCGCCATTTTGTTTACACTGTTATTAAGGCAAGTTTTGTAATCCCCCAAAATCTTATGCTTTTGCCATCAGGGGATATGTAGGAAGGGCTGAATGGGAAGTTAAAGTAACTGTAATTAAAAATCTGAGCTGTCAATTATATATTGTCTGCCCCGCCGCTATGCCTGCGGCATAGAGGCGGGGCAGGCAATATATGATTGACAGCTCAGATTTTTAAATACATTTATAACGGGTATGGATTTAATTGAAAAAAAGAATTTGGGTTTCGTGTTTATATATATATATATATATATATCTGTGTGTGTATATGATATAAACTCTGTATAACGAAGGGCAAATATTCAGTGCTGCCCCCTAAAGGTCTACCCCTGACTTTGGGCGCCCCATGAGGGGTGGGGGGCACCAGGGAAGAACAGTGGATAAGAGTGAAACATAGAACACTGGGGACGGGGTCCCATTTGGGCCAATCGTATTGCTGTGATGCATCCGCTGCTGCCAGTCTCCCGCGGGTACGGGGCAGTTAGCCAATAGGGGCGCATGTTATTCTACACATAAAAAGCTGTGCAAGATAAATGGCGACTTTATTTTACGCATAATAATATTATTTATAATGATAATAATAATAATAACAGTAAAGGGGGGCCGCAGCCAGTGTTCCAATAATAATACATTTTATTTGCCCGGCTTTTTTTAGTATTTTACACCAGTTCAGTGTAAGACAAAAGGAAAAAGTACGGTGACTGTGGCACAAAACTGGGGGGGTTGGCGGCCATATTTCCCTATAGCGCCTGCTTATTTGATGCTGAATATCAATATAGAGATAAATACGCTGTTTTTGCACGGCGACGCCTGGTGATTTGTGGCGTATTTGCTCACTTTTTTTTTATATTATATATTGTATAATGATAGCGGCACAGAAGCACTCGGTACCGGATCTCACCGCTCACTATTCCCTCCGTATCGAAAGTGTATAAAACCCAAACTGGACAATGTTAGAGTTTAAATAAAATGCCAACGTGGCAGCGACCCCCCCCCCCCCCCCGTGCCGCTGATTATACCCCCACGCTGGGGGGGGGGGGGGGGGGGGGGGGGACAGTTAATAAGAGCGAGCAGCCCAGAGCCCCATACTCACATTTAACCAACTGTTACATAACAATGTGCTAGAGCCGTAGGTTGGGCAGCAAGGCTTGCACTCTATGGGTTACAGCTTCCCTATAACTTCATATCCCTACAGTAGCCCATTAACTACATTATTATTATTATTATATTCCCAGGGTTCTACATAAGGAACCCTCCAACTGATAAACCAATACAGTAATGTTGGCCCTGCCCATGAGAATGTAGGACTTGCCCTTTAATCCAGTATGGGGGGGGGGGATACAGTAGCAGAATGAAGGTATATAATGTAAAATATTTATTTATTTTAATTATTTGCCTTTCTCTTCTGACTCTTTGCAGCTTTCAAATGGGGGTCACTGACCCCGGCAGCCAAACCCTATTGCTCTGTGAGGCTCCAGTTTTATGGTTATTGTTACTTTTCATTCCTAAACTCTAGATTCGGCCCCTCTCCTATTCATATCCCAGTCTCTCATTCAAACCACTCCCTGGTAACTAAGGTAAATTACCCTAGCAACCAGATAACTGCTGAAATTTCAAATTGCAGAGCTGCGGAACAAAAAGTTAAATAATCACAAAACTACCAGTAATAAGAAATGAAAGTTAATGTAAAGGTAAACGACCCCTTTAGGGGCATTTCTTTTCTACTTCATTTCCCCATAGTGGCAGCACAGCACCCAGGACTCTGACTCTCTAATCCATTCCTTAATTCCTAACTAACTGTCCCATAGCAACAGTTACAGGTGGTACATTAGTAGTTTGTAGCAGCCGCGACTTATTGCGACTATTTTTGTGACCGTTCCCCTGCACCCAGCTGTCTCTGCTTCCTTACTGGCTTTACGGCAGTCCTGTCTTGCTTTACGGCATGGATTCTTTATCTAAATTCAGGACCGAATCACAGGGGCAAAATTGGTGATGCCAGTAGCTAAAGGGTTAAGTTATGTGATATTTAGTGCAGCTGGGGGGCCCATAACGGATTTGAGCAGTGAAGCAGCTGTATATAGAGCCCTGTCATTGGGTCACTCAGAGAGACAGTCCCACGAGACACGTGGCAGGGCGGATTTAGTGACAGCCAAAGGCATGTCATCAGCCTTATACTCAAAGATGGGGGGCAGACTAACAAAACCACCAGACCAGCCATTGTTTCCCTTGCAAGGGAAGGGTTAAACTATTCCGTGACTATTCAGCATGAACGTGACTGGCTCCCATAGGGCTCCAGATACCTATTGGGGGGGGGGGGGGGGGAGCACCTCCAGCCAGAAGCTTTATGGCAGATAAGGGGGTATCCATTTCACTGTTGCAGGGATGCGAATGGAAATCTCAGGCTGCCGGAGGGGGGGGGCTGCTGTAGGGTTTGTGGGGGCGCTGGGCGGTGTCGTCTGTATGACAGGGAATTAAAGGGAAAGGAGATTAAAGGTGAAGTTGGACACATACAGTAAGTGGCAGTCAGATTTCATTAAAGCCAAATGCGCGGCTGCTGTGAATCGGTTCTTTTCTGCCTTTCTACTGCCCCCCCAAAGGCAAAGCTAAACTGCTGCGCGCTTCTTTAGTGTGGCCTTCAGGGGCACTTAGCTGGGCATTGGTCAGACAGGGGTACTTTCCACCCATGCCCCTACCCAATGGGCATAACCAAGTGGCACAGGGGGTCTCACACAGGTGGTTTGGCAACCCTTGTGTACAGCAGCCATGTGAAACATTGCTGACAAGATGGCCGCTAGCGTTACAGGCAGCAGCAGGAGTCACTGCAAATTACTAATGGTCTCCATAGAAAATGGCATAACACAGGGAACAGAGTGACCAATCAGATAAAGGGGCCCAGTGTTGCCCATGGGTACTAGCCACACTGCTTATTCGCACACCCCTACAGTAATATCCCCGGCATTAAGGGGTCCCTCTCAGTTTGGGGGGCAATAAACATGGGCTCCTATAGCCCCCCCCCCCCCCCCCCCCGACTGCTTCACTAACAGATTTCTTGCTTTCTGACAGGGGAAAGACAAAGAGAGGAAAACTGCTATCCGAACCTAAGAGACATCTGCGCAATGGAGATCCCCTGAAGAGACCCCAAGATCCAGCTTGAAGTTGCACCAATCCCAAGACGGCACCTCGAGGAGCAGCAGCCAATCAGACTGCAGCCTAAGGAGAAGGAATTGAGGTGGGAGAGACCCCACATAAGATAAAGCAGGAGACTAGCAGCTTTGGCTCTGGGAGGGGGAGAGAGGCAAACAGCCCCCAGAATGAGAGGGAAAATCCCCCCAAAGATATGCGAGATGGACTGTGAGGGAAGAATGGACATTCCTATGGGGGAGGGGGGGGCGGAAGGGCAGATTTTGAGAAAGGGAGGGGGGGGGGAAGCAGAAAAGAAGGAAGAGCAGAGGAGACAGTAAGAGACTCCAACCAACAGAGACCAACCCTAAGACACACCTCCATGGATACCCAATATTCTCTCCCCATGAGAGACCCCCCAGAAAATAATGCACGTGTTCCAATCATGGACAAGTCACATACGTGTGCCAACACACGCCAACGTCCCATACAGCTCCGGGGTCCCACCAGCAGGCGCTGTGCACCCCAACACCCCCCAAGGCCACCCCAAGGCCAGGACATCTATCCCCTCTGCATATACTCTCAGTGTGCGCAACAGGAATATCCCCCGGAAATCCGTTATCATTGGGGGTTCTGCAGCCTGTTGGCCCCACGTGCCCACCCTGAACATTGTACCCCCCCGTGAGCATTGGCACCCATCTGGTTAAGATACTACCTCTTCACTTACATTACATTGGGCTCTATGGCCGGAGGTCTGTCTGCCCCTAAATGTATATATTGCCATTATTTAATAACTTCTGTTTGCATAGAATGTCTAATAAAGAGAGATATGTTACTATTCCCTATGGCTGCCACTGATCTGTATGGGTACGAGCCAGCAGGGGGGGGCAAGATGGCACTGGGACCCCTGCCCAACAAATACTCAGTCACAGAGAAAGGGCTCTCACCAGAACCCATGGCCGCCTAGCCCCACGGCCGCCTAGCCCCATGGCCACAAACAAATGGCCCTCACATAAAGCCCAGTGCAACTGTGGCCTGAGATATATATAATGTTTCATGTTTCTGCATTGAAAAGAACCAACCAATCACAACCTTCCCCGTGTCATACAGTCATGGGGTCTGTCATTCTGCAATGCATCTTGGGCACATGTGGGGGATCATTAATAGGACGCAACAATGTTTGGGCACAAATGGGGGACTATTAATGGGACGCAACACAGTTTGGGCACAAATGGGGGATTATTAATAAGACGCAACACAGTTTGGGCACAAATGGGGGATTATTAATAAGACGCAACACGGTTTGGGCACAAATGGGGGATTATTAATAAGACGCAACACGGTTTGGGCACAAATGGGGGATTATTAATAAGACGCAACACGGTTTGGGCACAAATGGGGGATTATTAATAAGACGCAACACAGTTTGGGCACAAATGGGGGATTATTAATAAGACGCAACACAGTTTGGGCACAAATGGGGGATTATTAATAAGACGCAACACGGTTTGGGCACAAATGGGGGATTATTAATAAGACGCAACACAGTTTGGGCACAAATGGGGGATTATTAATAAGACGCAACACGGTTTGGGCACAAATGGGGGATTATTAATAAGACGCAAGACGGTTTGGGCACAAATGGGGGATTATTAATAAGACGCAAGACGGTTTGGGCACAAATGGGGGATTATTAATAAGACGCAAGACGGTTTGGGCACAAATGGGGGATTATTAATAAGACGCAACACGGTTTGGGCACAAATGGGGGATTATTAAGACGCAACACGGTTTGGGCACAAATAGGCGATTATTAATAAGACGCAACACGGTTTGGGCACAAATGGGGGATTATTAATAAGACGCAACACAGTTTGGGCACAAATGGGGGATTATTAATAAGACGCAACACAGTTTGGGCACAAATGGGGGATTATTAATAAGACGCAACACGGTTTGGGCACAAATGGGGGATTATTAATAAGACGCAACGCCGTTTGGGCACAAATGGGGGATTATTAATAAGACGCAACACAGTTTGGGCACAAATGGGGGATTATTAATAAGACGCAACACGGTTTGGGCACAAATGGGGGATTATTAATAAGACGCAACACGGTTTGGGCACAAATGGGGGATTATTAATAAGACGCAACACGGTTTGGGCACAAATAGGCGATTATTAATAAGACGCAACACGGTTTGGGCACAAATGGGGGATTATTAATAAGACGCAACAAGGTTTGGGCACAAATGGGGGATCATTAATACGACTCAACACAGTTTGGGCACAAATGAGGGATCATTAATAAGACAACATTGTTTGGGCACAAATGGGGGATTATTTATAGGACGCAACATTGGGCACAAATGGGGGATTATTAATATGATGCAACGTGGTTTGGGCACAAATGGGGGATTATTAATACGACACAATGCGGGTTGGGCACAAGAAGGTCAGCTAGTTTGGGGGTGCAGAGCAGGAGTTTCCTCACTCACTGTAGGGTGACGCACCTCTAAGCTCAGATGATACAGTGATAGCCCCACTTGTATGTACCATGTATGTAACGGTTTGCCCATACTACATAGCCAGCCGCTGGGTTCCCCCAACTGCCCCAATCTGGTCTAAGCAGGTTCTGGGAATGGTTAGCAGAGGATTCTGGGAGCTTGAGGTCTCGGTTCCATGCAGACACTACGAAACTGACTATTAAACTCAATATTTGGAAAAGAATTACGGCTGCGTTAGAGTTTATTTTGGTCCAGTCGGTCCCACCAATGTCCGGAGCCCAGGACAGGAAAAGTAAATATTTGTCTGTACCCAAAATATATTCCCAAATTAGTGCAGGAATCTGTCAGTGACCAGCGCTACCGAGGCCCAATGACTCAGGAAAATATCATAATTGTATGTGAGCGGTGCCATTTGTGCGGCACACGTACCCCCCGCTAATAGGGATGCTGGGAACCTGATTCGATGATGAATCGGGAACAGACGTGGCAGGAAAATGCCCAAAGCAGCAGTAACGGCCCCACAGCAGGCAGAACCCTCCCCCTGGCAATGCCCACCTTCTGGCTGCCACCGAGCTCACCCAGGCCTAAGGCTACCAAGTGAGATACAGGCCCGAGCCTTCACTAATGTTCCACAGGCCCAGGAATCCAGTAAGGCCCCCGGTGTGCCCCAGGTCTAAAGTGCCAGTAAGGCCCTCAGTCTAAAGTGCCACTAAGGCCCCCGGTGTGCCCCAGGTCTAAAGTGCCACTAAGGCAGCCCGTGTGCCCCAGGTCTAAAGTGCCACTAAGGCCCCCGGTGTGCCCCAGGTCTAAAGTGCCACTAAGGCAGCCAGTGTGCCCCAGGTCTAAAGTGCCACTAAGGCAGCCGGTGTGCCCCAGGTCTAAAGTGCCACTAAGGCAGCCGGTGTGCCCCAGGTCTAAAGTGCCACTAAGGCAGCCGGTGTGCCCCAGATCTAAAGTGCCACTAAGGCAGCCGGTGTGCCCCAGGTCTAAAGTGCCACTAAGGCAGCCGGTGTGCCCCAGATCTAAAGTGCCACTAAGGCAGCCGGTGTGCCCCAGGTCTAAAGTGCCACTAAGGCAGCCAGTGTGCCCCAGGTCTAAAGTGCCACTAAGGCAGCCGGTGTGCCCCAGGTTTAAAGTGCCACTAAGGCAGCCGGTGTGCCCCAGGTCTAAAGTGCCACTAAGGCAGCCAGTGTGCCCCAGGTTTAAAGTGCCACTAAGGCAGCTGGTGTGCCCCAGGTCTAACGTGCCACTAAGGCCCCCAGTGTGCCCCAGGTCTAAAGTGCCAGTAAGGCCCTCAGTCTAAAGTGCCACTAAGGCCCCCGGTGTGCACCAGGTCTAAAGTGCCACTAAGGCAGCCGGTGTGCCCCAGGTCTAAAGTGCCACTAAGGCAGCCTGTGTGCCCCAGGTCTAAAGTGCCACTAAGGCAGCTGGTGTGCCCCAGGTCTAAAGTGCCACTAAGGCCCCCGGTGTGCCCCAGGTCTAAAGTGCCAGTAAGGCCCTCAGTCTAAAGTGCCACTAAGGCCCCCGGTGTGCCCCAGGTCTAAAGTGCCACTAAGGCCCCCGGTCTAAAGTGCCACTAAGGCCCCCGGTGTGCCCCAGGTCTAAAGTGCCACTAAGGCCCCCGGTGTGCCCCAGGTCTAAAGTGCCACTAAGGCCCCCGGTGTGCCCCAGTTCTAAAGTGCCACTAAGGCAGCCCGTGTGCCCCAGGTCTAAAGTGCCACTAAGGCAGCCCGTGTGCCTCAGATCTAAAGTGCCACTAAGGCAGCCCGTGTGCCCCAGGTCTAAGGATGGCATATGGCAGACCTAGGGTTCCACTAATGCCCAGGCACAGGGCCAAGCCCCCACTAACAGAAGATAAGGAAGACAGAAGGAAGCTGCAAGATATTGCACCCGTCCCCCCCATTTCAGGGGGCCACAGAGAAGTACTATGGGTGCCTATGCTGACAGATACGCGGGGTCAGTGCCAGGGAAAGTGAGTGAGTGCCGTCTGTATTTCCCAATGATGCTGGAACTTCCAGTAGAGTTAAACTGCTCCAGCTGTGAGGGGGGAGCAGGTGGGGGCTGTGGGGGTCCCTGGTGTCTGTCTGGGGCGGGAGGAAGCCAGCTCACCTCTGGAACACTTCACTCTCTCCTCATCTCCCCCCTTCCCCATGGGACAATAACTTCTCCCCCCACTTCCCTTCTTCCTGAGCCCTAGGATCACTTTACAAGGAGCCGGCTTACCTCCCCCCCCCCAGCCCCCCCCCAAAAGTACAAGACTGCCGCCCCCGCTGCAGGTGACTCTTTAACCCCTTTCATGCCGAGGGAGAAATTGCAGAATTGTTTGTTTATATGCAAATAGATTCACATGGATATGGCAGGTAAGGGGTTACAGGGTGGCCTCTATACAGGGACACAAGGTCACAGCAGGGAAGGGGTTACAGACAGGCACCCAAGATCACAGCAGGGAAGGGGTTACAGACAGGCACCCAAGGTCACAGCAGGGAAGGGGTTACAGACAGGCACCCAAGGTTACAGCAGGGAAGGGGTTACTACAGGCACAAGGCCATGGCAGGGAAGGGGTTACAGGGTGGCCCCAGCGGTGCAGGACTGTTTACACATGAAGGAAGTGATTTTATAGGTGTCTGGAATTTCTGCCCCCGATAAGGGACAGGGGAAATTCGTGATCTAATCCTTGGGATACAGTCCTGGTGGGGGGGTGCAGAAGGGGGGCAGCAGTAGGATAGTTCCTGAACCCAGACAGTGTGAATGTCTGTGCTACCAGGATATGAGCAGGTGCACTGCGCTGTTTAGCCCCCCCTCCCTCCGTCCCACAGAGGCAAAGTACTGTCTGTGCCAGTGCCACGCACCATCAGCCCCTTGCACTATATAGTGACCCAGCCCCACGGCCCTGTGCCACCAGTACATACCACAAGCCCAGACTGGCAGCCACGGCAGCTGTAAGGTGCCACAAACAGTCACTATTTATTGGGCTGGGGGGGGGCTGTTTGTGCCTCTGGGTACTGGGAATGCCAGGGGGGGCTGTAAGGTGCCACAGACAGTCACTATTTATTGGGCTGGGGGGGGCTGTTTGTGCCTCTGGGTACTGGGAATGCCGGGGGGGCTGTAAGGTGCCACAGACAGTCACTATTTATTGGGCTGGGGGGGGCTGTTTGTGCCTCTGGGTACTGGGAATGCCGGGGGGGCTGTAAGGTGCCACAGACAGTCACTATTTATTGGGCTGGGGGGGGCTGTTTGTGCCTCTGGGTACTGGGAATGCCAGGGGGGCTGTAAGGTGCCACAGACAGTCACTATTTATTGGGCTGGGGGGGGCTGTTTGTGCCTCTGGGTACTGGGAATGCCAGGGGGGCTGTAAGGTGCCACAGACAGGAGGCGCCACATTCCCAGTGAGCCCTACTGAGCTGCAATGTACAACTGCAACTTGCACAAAGCTTCTGTATAACTGGAGAGGGAGGAGTCTCGCTGGGTACACGCACATATATGTGCCAGTCTATGCAAGATACGGTGTGAGACTGCTGTGCCCGGGTACCAACAGCCCTGGCAAATATGCTCAGGAGAGTAACTGCCACCCACAGGCCCCGCCTGGCAGCCGCTCCGGAATGTGCCAGTACAGACTGCCAGCCCGGGCCCCTACATACAGCTCGGCGCTGGGCCCCCATAGGATCCCGGTACCAGCGACCCCCTCGCAGGAGGCCCAATCCCAGCAGTGAGTGTGAGCGCACAGGGTGTGCAGCCCAGAATAGAGCGGTGAGCTCATTGTGCCGCGGTGCCAGAGGGAGTGGGTTTGGCAGGGCCGATGCCCAAATACCTGCACCATGAGGCCAGCTGGACCTTACTGCAGCTCTGCACTTGTCTAACGTTACCGCTCATTTAAAGAGCCGGCACCAGTAGGCGCCGGGGGCCAAGGGACACTTGGGAGTCTCCCAGCATCCCCAACCGGCCACAAATGTCTTGGCTTCCGCAGCCCCATACAGTAACCATTCATACACGGGCGCCACGGGCCACTGGCATCAGGGAGGGGCTACTTCCATATAACACAGAAATGTCTGACTGCCCAGCAACTGCATATAGAATATTTTACTCTCTGGTGTTACTGGCCCTTTAAAAATAATGGTGATATGGCAGTGAGTGGGAGGGACTATAGCAGGGAATGCTGGGATTATGGGGGCACAACAGTGATATGGCAGTGAGTGGGCGGGGCTATAGCAGGGAATGCTGGGATTATGGGGGCACAACAGTGATATGGCAGTGAGTGGGAGGGACTATAGTAAAGAATGCTGGGATTATGGGGGTACAACAGTGATATGGCAGTGAGTGGGAGGGACTATAGCAGGGAATGCTGGGATTATGGGGGCACAACAGTGATATGGCAGTGAGTGGGAGGGACTATAGCAGGGAATGCTGGGATTATGGGGGCACAACAGTGATATGGCAGTGAGTGGGAGGGACTATAGCAGGGAATGCTGGGATTATGGGGGCACAACAGTGATATGGCAGTGAGTGGGAGGGACTATAGTAGAGAATGCTGGGATTATGGGGGTACAACAGTGATATGGCAGTGAGTGGGAGGGACTATAGTAGGGAATGCTGGGATTATGGGGGCACAACAGTGATATGGCAGTGAGTGGGAGGGACTATAGTAGGGAATGCTGGGATTATGGGGGCACAACAGTGATATGGCAGTGAGTGGGAGGGACTATAGTTGGGAATGCTGGGATTATGGGGGTACAACAGTGATATGGCAGTGTGTGGGAGGGACTATAGTAGGGAATGCTGGGATTATAGGGGTACAACAGTGATATGGCAGCGAGTGGGAGGGACTATAGCAGGGAATGCTGGGATTATGGGGGCACAACAGTGATATGGCAGTGAGTGGGCGGGGCTATAGCAGGGAATGCTGGGATTATGGGGGCACAACAGTGATATGGCAGTGAGTGGGAGGGACTATAGCAGGGAATGCTGGGATTATAGGAGGTACAACAGTGATATGGCAGTGAGTGGGCGGGGCTATAGCAGGGAATGCTGGGATTATGGGGGCACAACAGTGATATGGCAGTGAGTGGGAGGGACTATAGTAGGGAATGCTGGGATTATGGGGGCACAACAGTGATATGGCAGTGAGTGGGAGGGACTATAGTAGGGAATGCTGGGATTATGGGGGTACAACAGTGATATGGCAGTGAGTGGGAGGGACTATAGTAGGGAATGCTGGGATTATGGGGGTACAACAGTGATATGGCAGTGAGTGGGAGGGACTATAGTAGGGAATGCTGGGATTATGGGGGTACAACAGTGATATGGCAGTGAGTGGGAGGGACTATAGTAGGGAATGCTGGGATTATGGGGGCACAACAGTGATATGGCAGTGAGTGGGAGGGACTATAGTAGGGAATGCTGGGATTATAGGGGCACAACAGTGATATGGCAGTGAGTGGGAGGGACTATAGTAGGGAATGCTGGGATTATGGGGGCACAACAGTGATATGGCAGTGAGTGGGAGGGACTATAGCAGGGAATGCTGGGATTATGGGGGCACAACAGTGATATGGCAGTGAGTGGGAGGGACTATAGCAGGGAATGCTGGGATTATGGGGGCACATTAGCCAGACAGCAGAGGGCGGGTGGTATTAGAGATGTAAATACTGGTCTTACAGGGGGTTAATACATTAAGTAGAGAGAAGTCACACACAGAAGGGATTACACACAGGCCTGTGCTCAGTAGCCGGATGGAGGGAGGCAAAGCCCCACCTGACTAGCTGGGGGCAAGCCTGACAGCAATGCCAATGGTCATGCAAGAGTTAAAAAATTGAAGAGGCCGAAGCAGTGTCAGGCCAGAATCCCATCCAATTTTATAAGGAGCACAAAGGGGGGTGGTGGGATGGAAGAGGCTGCCAAGTACAGGGGGGGCACCGCACAACGAGCAGCTACTGAACCGCTCCCCCCCCTCTCTCTCTGGGGCCAGGGTCAGACACTGGGGGAAGGAGGGGTGCGGGGGAGAGCGTGTGTGTTACAGGGGGGGGGGGCGCGGGCAGTTCCGACTGCCCAGAGTCTCATTCATTACCTGGAGCAGCTGCAAAACTCATTTTGTGCTCACTAAATGCTTCTCCTAATAGGGGACAGGGGGGAGAGGCAAGAGAGACTCCTGCAACTAAACCCCAAATTCTGCCAAACCTTCCCCACAAATACCCCCCCCTCCACAGGGCAGAACCTGGGGTAACAACCCAAGTCCCACAGAACTGCCAACCCAAGTACCATAAGGTCCAAACGAGACCCAAACGTACAAACACAGCATCAATATCCCCTAAGGAAAGGCGGAAAAATCTACATTTCAAAGACCTTATTCATTTTTGTATTTGCATCATAAATTGCAAGAAAACAAGGAATAGGTTGCACTCCTTCTTATAGTAAAACTGTCCATTATTCTGCCACTAAAAACATTACAGATGGCGGCAGGGTCCAAAAGCTATCTGTATAACAGAGCAATCTGTCACAGTGGCACAGATCCTATCTGATCCCCCCCCATTGTAAGCAGCAGTCCTGCCCTGCTTTATGGCTGAGATTCTAGCTATCTGTATAACAGAGCAATCTGTCACAGTGGCACAGATCCTATCTGATCCCCCCATTGTAAGCAGCAGTCCTGCCCGCTTTATGGCTGACAGTGGCACAGATCCTATCTGATCCCCCCCATTGTAAGCAGCAGTCCTGCCCTGCTTTATGGCTGAGATTCTAGCTATCTGTATAACAGAGCATTCTGTCACAGTGGCACAGATCCTATCTGATCCCCCCATTGTAAGCAGCAGGCAGTCCTGCCCCTGCTTTATGGCTGAGATTCTAGCTATCTGTATAACAGAGCAATCTGTCACAGTGGCACAGATCCTATCTGATCCCCCCCCCATTGTAAGCAGCAGTCCTGCCCTGCTTTATGGCTGAGATTCTAGCTATCTGTATAACAGAGCAATCTGTCACAGTGGCACAGATCCTATCTGATCCCCCCATTGTAAGCAGCAGTCCTGCCCTGCTTTATGGCTGAGATTCTAGCTATCTGTATAACAGAGCATTCTGTCACAGTGGCACAGATCCTATCTGATCCCCCCCCATTGTAAGCAGCAGTCCTGCCCTGCTTTATGGCTGACATTCTAGCTATCTGTATAACAGAGCAATCTGTCACAGTGGCACAGATCCTATCTGATCCCCCCATTGTAAGCAGCAGTCCTGCCCTGCTTTATGGCTGAGATTCTAGCTATCTGTATAACAGAGCATTCTGTCACAGTGGCACAGATCCTATCTGATACCCCCATTGTAAGCAGCAGTCCTGCCCTGCTTTATGGCTGAGATTCTAGCTATCTGTATAACAGAGCATTCTGTCACAGTGGCACAGATCCTATCTGATCCCCCCATTGTAAGCAGCAGTCCTGCCCTGCTTTATGGCTGAGATTCTAGCTATCTGTATAACAGAGCATTCTGTCACAGTGGCACAGATCCTATCTGATCCCCCCATTGTAAGCAGCAGTCCTGCCCTGCTTTATGGCTGAGATTCTAGCTATCTGTATAACAGAGCATTCTGTCACAGTGGCACAGATCCTATCTGATCCCCCCATTGTAAGCAGCAGTCCTGCCCTGCTTTATGGCTGAGATTCTAGCTATCTGTATAACAGAGCAATCTGTCACAGTGGCACAGATCCTATCTGATCCCCCCATTGTAAGCAGCAGTCCTGCCCTGCTTTATGGCTGAGATTCTAGCTATCTGTATAACAGAGCAATCTGTCACAGTGGCGCAGATCCTATCTGATCCCCCCATTGTAAGCAGCAGTCCTGCCCTGCTTTATGGCTGAGATTCTAGCTATCTGTATAACAGAGCATTCTGTCACAGTGGCACAGACCCTATCCCCCCCATTGTAAGCAGCAGTCCTGCCCTGCTTTATGGCTGAGATTCTAGCTATCTGTGTAACAGAGCATTCTGTCACAGTGGCACAGATCCTATCTGATCCCCCCATTGTAAGCAGCAGTCCTGCCCTGCTTTATAGCTGAGATTCTAGCTATCTGTATAACAGAGCATTCTGTCACAGTGGCACAGATCCTATCTGATCCCCCCATTGTAAGCAGCAGTCCTGCCCTGCTTTATGGCTGAGATTCTAGCTATCTGTATAACAGAGCATTCTGTCACAGTGGCACAGATCCTATCTGATCCCCCCATTGTAAGCAGCAGTCCTGCCCTGCTTTATGGCTGAGATTCTAGCTATCTGTATAACAGAGCATTCTGTCACAGTGGCACAGATCCTATCTGATCCCCCCCATTGTAAGCAGCAGTCCTGCCCTGCTTTATGGCTGAGATTCTAGCTATCACTAAGCTTTGTGAAAAAGAAATAGCCAGGTAAAATATTTGACTCCCTTTAAATTGTAAGCACCGTGTAACTCACTGACAAAGATAAGGATTCACTGAATCCACTGAGAAAATAGGTACAATCTATTTATTTATATCTATGATATCAAACATCATTAAGGATAGAGCAGGATAAAAACAACAACAAGTCCCTGGACAGGCCCAGCCCTCACTAGGCACCACCCTCGGCGGCTGAGAGAAGAGACTGATGCATGGAGGTTATTGTTTCAGTAGCCCTAAAGGTTGCCCCCACCTCCCAGCTGTAAGGATTTTGGACTTAATGTGAACAGGTTAACAATGACAAATTTAGGGAACCAAAGTCATAATTTGATATTGAATAAACCCAATAGGGCTGTTCTGCCCCAATAAGGGGTAATTATATCTTAGTTGGGATCAAGTACAGGTACTGTTTTATTATTACAGAGAAAAGGGAATCATTTAACCATTAAATAAACCCAATAGGGCTGTTCTGCCCCAATAAGGGGTAATTATAGTTACATAGGGTTGAAAAAAAGGCCAGTGTCCATCAAGTTCAACCCATCCAAGTAAACCCAGCACACCTAACCCACACCTACCAATCTATACACTCACATACATAAACTATATATATACAACCACTAGTACTAACTGTAGATATTAGTATCACAATAGCCTTGGATATTCTGATTGTTCAAGAACTCATCCAGGCCCCTCTTTAAGGCATTAACAGAATCTGCCATTACCCCATCTCTAGGGGCATTCCCCAACCTCACTGCCCTCACCGTGAGGAACCCCCTACCCAACATCCCCCGGCAGGGTATTCCCCAACCCCCTCACTGCCCTCACCGTGAGGAACCCCCTACCCAACACCCCCCGGCAGGGCATTCCCCAACCCCCTCACTGCCCTCACCGTGAGGAACCCCCCAACTGCCTATAATCCCCTCTAATGTACTTGTACAGAGTAATCATGTCCCCTCGCAAGCGCCTCTTTTCCAGAGAAAACAACCCCAACCCTGACAGTCTCACCTCATAGTTTAAATCTTCCATCCCCTTAACCAGTTTAGTTGCAGTCTCTGCACTCTCTCCAGCTCATTAATATCCTTCTTAAGGACTGGAGCCCAAAACTGCACTGCATACTCACTGTAACTGCCCCCCATACTTACTGTTACTGCCCCCCATACTCACTGTAACTGCCCCCCATACTCACTGTTACTGCCCCCACACTCACTGTTACTGCCCCCATACTCACTGTTACTGCCCCCCATACTCACTGTTACTGCCCCCCATACTCACTGTTACTGCCCCCCCATACTCACTGTTACTGCCCCCCCACACTCACAGTCACTGCCCCCCCATACTCACTGTTACTGCCCCCCCATACTCACTGTTACTGCCCCCCATACTCAAGGTGAGGCCTTACCAGGGACCTATAAAGGGGCAAAATTATGTCTCATCCCTTGAGTCAATGCCCTGTTTATACAAGACAGCACTTTATTTGCTTTAGTAGCCACAGAATGACACTGCCTGGAATTAGACAACGTGTGATCTACAAAACCCCCAGATCCTTCTCCATTAAGGATCCCCCCAACTCACTCCCATTCAGTAGATAGTTCGCGTTTATATTATTCCTACCAAAATGCATAACTTTGCACTTATCAACTTTGAACCTCATTTTCCAGTTTGCTGCCCAGTTTTCTAATTTTGTCAAATCTCTCTGCAAAGCGGCACATCCTGCATGGAACTTATAGTTTTGCACAATTTTGTGTCATCAGCAAAAATAGAAACAGTACTGTCTATGCCCCCCCCCAGGGCATTAATAAACAAGTTAAAAAGCAAAGGACCAAGGACTGACCCCTGCGGTACTCCACTAACCACACTGGCCCAATTAGAAAATTTTCCATTTACCACCACTTTCTGTAATCTATCCTTCAGCCAGTTCTCTATCCAATTACAAATATTATGTTCTAGGCCAATATTCCTTAATTTGATCATTAACCTTCTGTGAGGTACAGTATCAAACACTTTAGCAAAGTCCAAGTAGATGACATCCACTGCCATTCCAGCATCAAGGTTCCTACTCACCTCCTCATAAAAGGCAACTAAATTAGTCTGGCAAGATCTGTTACCCGTAAAACCATGCTGGCACAAACTAATAGTATTGTGAACTGCAATGTATTCAAGTACCCTATCCCTTATTACCCCTTCAAAAAATTTTCCTACTACTGATGTCAGACTAACAGGCCTATAGTTTTCAGGCTGAGAACGGGATCCCTTTTTAAATAATGGCACCACATTAGCAATCCGCCAGTCTCTCGGCACCATGCCAGACCTCAATGAATCCTGAAAAATTAAGTGAAGAGGTTTGGCAATCACAGCGCTCAGCTCATTTAATACCCTGGGATGAATCCCATCCGGCCCTGGACCTTTGTTTCCCTTTACATGTTCAAGTCTCTTTTGAATTTCTTCCCGAGTGACCCACGCGTCAGTAGCTAAATTACTAGAACTGGGTATATTAAAAGGGAAGCCTTCATTATCTGGCTCCTCAGATGTATAGACAGATGAAAAATAAGTTCAAAATTTCAGCTTTTTCCCCGTTCTCATCAACCAACGTACCCCCCCGTGATAATAAGGTTCACATAATTAAAAATAAATTTGGATTCTTTTTACTCCTAGCTGCAATATCCCTTTCCATCTCTATTTTAGCTGCCTGATAGCTTTTTTGCTGCTTTATTTGCCCCCCTGTACCTGATGAAAGCCCCAGCTGTCCCAGCTAACTTGAATGCCCTAAAAGCAGGTTTTTTCTTACCAACCTCGACACAAACACTTTTATTCAGCCATAAGGGTTTTGCTTTGCGATGCCTCTCCTTGCTTACAAGGGGAATATACTGTTGTGTATACCTACAAAGCAATGTTATAAAGATGTTCCATTTTCCTTCTGTGCCTAACCCCATGAAAAGCCTTTCCCAGTTGACACATTGCAGAGATGCCCTTATACTGGCAAAGTCTGCACGTCTAAAATTGAGCGTTTTAGTTCCTCCCTTATAGAGCTGTCTCTGCAGCATTATCTCAAAGGGACCATGTTGGGATCACTGTTCCCCAAATGCCCCCCCCCCCCCACAAATGTTAGAGATGAGTTCATTATTATTAGAAATCACCAGGTCCAAAATAGAGTCATTCCTAGTGGGTTCTTGAACCCCCTGAAATAAAAAGTTGTCATTTAGCATATTTACAAACCTACTAGCTGTTTCTGACTTAGCCCCCCCATTACTCCAGTCAATGTCCGGATAATTAAAGTCCCCCATAATAACAACTTGACCCAGTTGTGAAGCCTCCTCCATTTGCAACAATAGCTGGGCCTCATCCACATCTATACAGGGTGGTTTATAGCATACACCAATGATCATTTTCTTTGTGACCTTCAGCCCTACTGAAATTTCTACCCAAAGAGATTCACATCATTATATCTTAGTTGGGATCAAGTACAGGTACTGTTTTATTATTACAGAGAAAAGGGAATCATTTAACCATTAAATAAACCCAATAGGGCTGTTCTGCCCCAATAAGGGGTAATTATATCTTAGTTGGGATCAAGTACAGGTACTGTTTTATTATTACAGAGAAAAGGGAATCATTTAACCATTAAATAAACCCAATAGGGCTGTTCTGCCCCCAATAAGGGGAAATTATATCTTAGTTGGGATCAAGTACAGGTACTGTTTTATTATTACAGAGAAAAGGGAATCATTTAACCATTAAATAAACCCAATAGGGCTGTTCTGCCCCCAATAAGGGGTAATTATATCTTAGTTGGGATCAAGTACAGGTACTGTTTTATTATTACAGAGAAAAAGGAAATCATTTTTCTAAAATTTAATTATTTGATTAAAATGGAGTCCATAAGAGACGGCCTTTGCGTAATTCAGAACTTTCTGGATAATGGGCTCCGGATAACAGGTACCATACCGGTATTTCACTACTTGTTCAGCAACTCTCCAGTTTGGAATTTTAACAGTTATCTGGTTTCTTGGGTTCAAACTACCTTAGCAACCAGGAAGTGGCTTGAATGAGAGACTGAAAAGTCAGTCATAAAAATCAACAATAAAACTGGAGCTTTACAGAGCAATAGGTTTTGGCTGCTGGGGTCAGTGACCCCCATGTGAAAGCTGGAAAGAGCCAGAAGAAGGCAAATAATTAAAAAACTATAAAAAAATAAATAATGAAGATCCATTGAAAAGTTGCTAAGAATAGGTCATTCTATAACATTTTCATTTCAATTTATTTATTTTTTTCAGTTTTTGAATTATTTGTTTTTCTCTTCAGCCTCTTTCCAGCTTTCAAACAGGGGTCACTGACCCCAGCGGCCCCCAAATATTTCTCTGTGGGGCTACATTTATGTTATTATTGTTCATTTGTATTACTTACCTTTCTGTTCAAAGATGAACTAAACCATTAAATCATTGCATCTATCTGATTATATATAAAGGTGCCCATACGTCTTAAGAAGTAGTGGGCACAGGGCAAGGCCTCTACAAGTAATTCCTTCTATGGCAAAAGCAAATGTACAGGCTGCCATCTTGTACTTATTGCCCGGGACTGGGGGTGTCAGGAAATTGTTGTAGCTCAAAAAGGGATTGGTCATGCCTGCAAATCTGAACTTTTTCAGCAAACCATGACAGCAGGGGGATCAGCTGGGCTATTAAAGGGGGTGTTCACCTTTAAACTAACTTTTAGTATGATGTAGAGAGTGCTATTCTGGGACAATTTGCAATTGGTCTTCGTTTTTTTATTATTTGCAGTTTTTGAATTATTGAGCTCAGCAGCTCTCCAATTTGGAATTTAAGCAGCTGTCTGGTTGCTAGGGTTCAATTTAACGGAGCAACCAGTGGTTTGAAAGAGACAGGGGAATATGGATAGAAGAGGGCATAAATAGAAAGATAAATATGAAAAACAGTATTAACAATAAAACTGGAGCCTCACAGAGCGGCAGTTTCTTGGCTGCCGGGTCAGTGACCCCCATTTGAAAGCTGGAAAGGGTGAGGGGGAGAAGACAAATAATTAAAAAAAAATATAAAAAATGAAGACCAATTGAAAAGTTGCCAAGAATAGACCATTATATAGCATACTAAGCCTTAACCTCAAGGTGAACCCACTCCTTTAAAGGGACGGGGCAGGCTTGGTTAAGGCCAATCCTTGCTGACACTGCTGGGCCTATCTGAACACCGGTCCCGAGAGACCATGGGTTGCTAGGTTTGTTAGGGGCATAGGTTTCCACGCTGCAGGGCTGGTGAATAAGCGCACTGCATGGCTGTTTTCTACCTGACTCTAGTACAGTAAATGCAAAACTTGAGAGACAGGATTTCTATCCTAAGCTTTTTGGCATTAGTTCTCTGTAGAGAGATACCATAAAACTATGGCATATACGGATTCCCCTGTACTAAGCACAATTCAGCAGGAACAGCCCCCTAAGTTTGCTCATAGCCTGTACAGAGAGATACCATAAAACTATGGCACATAGGGATTCCCCTGTACTAAGCACAATTCAGCAGGAACAGCCCCCTAAGTTTGCTCATAGCCTGTACAGAGAGATACCATAAAACTATGGCACATAGGGATTCCCCTGTACTAAGCACAATTCAGCAGGAACAGCCCCCTAAGTTTGCTCATAGCCTGTACAGAGAGCTACCATAAAACTATGGCACATAGGGATTCCCCTGTACCAAGCACAATTCAGCAGGAACAGCCCCCTAAGTTTGCTCATAGCCTGTACAGAGAGATACCATAAAACTATGGCACATAGGGATTCCCCTGTACTAAGCACAATTCAGCAGGAACAGTCCCCTAAGTTTGCCCATAGCCTGTACAGAGAGATACCATAAAACTATGGCACATAGGGATTCCCCTGTACTAAGCACAATTCAGCAGGAACAGCCCCCTAAGTTTGCCCATAGCCTGTACAGAGAGATACCATAAAACTATGGCACATAGGGATTCCCCTGTACTAAGCACAATTCAGCAGGAACAGCCCCCTAAGTTTGCTCATAGCCTGTACAGAGAGATACCATAAAACTATGGCACATAGGGATTCCCCTGTACTAAGCACAATTCAGCAGGAACAGCTCCCTAAGTTTGCTCATAGCCTGTACATAGAGATACCATAAAACTATGCAGAAGTTAGAAAGATTAGGATTTAGTAGCCCTTTGACAAGTAAGACAAATAATGATTATGGATTTTCCCTATCTATAACTGAGAGCAGTGGAGATATGGGGCACAAACATCCTACAGGTGGAACATAGAAGGGCAACCTGCAAATATTTAACACACATTAGGACTCACCTCCTCATCAGAAGAATCATTCTCATACTCCTTGGCTGCACTGGGCTTGTCCTCCTCAGCTGCCGCAGAATTAGCTTCAGATTTACTGGGCCTGTGCGGAACCTACAACAGAACAGTACCTGGTAAGTAAGTTACCTGCACTACTGCCCCCTGGCACTTTGTTTTATATGTCAGAGGCCAGAGCTGATCTACCAGAGACAGTGATAAGAAGAGGAGACACAGACTCAATTTGTAATAAATATCCAGCTGCACTCTAACAACTATTACACTGACAGGATCAATACAAGTCCCACTCACACCCGGCAGCAATAACAGCGAGAGGTGCGAAAGTAACATTTACTCACAGCAGTGAATACCAGCAGGGTACTGGGCTGTATAGGGAGAGAAATGGGAGTGATGGATGGGCAGTGGGATATACCAGCAGGGTACTGGGCTGTATAGGGAGAGAAATGGGAGTGAGGGATGGGCAGTAGGATACACCAGCAGGGTACTGGGCTGTATAGGGAGAGAAATGAGAGTGAGGGATGGGCAGTAGGATACACCAGCAGGGTACTGGGCTGTATAGGGAGAGAAATGAGAGTGAGGGATGGGCAGTAGGATACACCAGCAGGGTACTGGGCTGTATAGGGAGAGAAATGAGAGTGAGGGATGGGCAGTAGGATACACCAGCAGGGTACTGGGCTGTATAGGGAGAGAAATGAGAGTGAGGGATGGGCAGTAGGATACACCAGCAGGGTACTGGGCTGTATAGGGAGAGAAATGAGAGTGAGGGATGGGCAGTAGGATACACCAGCAGGGTACTGGGCTGTATAAGGAGAGAAATGGGAGTGAGGGATGGGCAGTAGGATACACCAGCAGGGTACTGGGCTGTATAGGGAGAGAAATGGGAGTGAGGGATGGGCAGTAGGATACACCAGCAGGGTACTGGGCTGTATAGGGAGAGAAATGGGAGTGAGGTATGGGCAGTAGGATACACCAGCAGGGTACTGGGCTGTATAGGGAGAGTGAAATGGGAGTGAGGGATGGGCAGTAGGATACACCAGCAGGGTACTGGGCTGTATAGGGAGAGTGAAATGGGAGTGAGGGATGGGCAGTAGGATACATCAGCAGGGTACTGGGCTGTATAGGGAGACAAATGGGAGTGAGGGATGGGCAGTAGGATACATCAGCAGGGTACTGGGCTGTATAGGGAGACAAATGGGAGTGAGGGATGGGCACTATTTGTGTTCTTTTCTTAAATGTCATGGTTTGGTAAATGGATTTCTCTACTTTCCTAGGAGTGTGCTTCTACATTAGTCTAGCAGCAGTCGCAGCCGCTCTCTCCCACTCACTGCTGACGTGTCACCCGTGCGCTCATTTCTTCCCCTTCTGCCCAAAGACAAGCGGCGATAGGGCCTTTTATAAAGTTGCGCCCGTGCGTACGTGACGTCAGTAGGCACGGGTGCAACTTTATAAAAGGGCCTGCCTCAACCGCAACCCCGATCTACACCGGTATGGGGGTATTTGAAAAACTAATATCAGCTTTTTAAAAAAAAAATGGTATTCAGTATATGGCGGTATACCGCCCAGCCCTAAGTAGGATACACCAGCAGGGTACTGAGATGTACTCATAGGTGAGTGATATAACTGGGCAATAGAAATGCCTGTTTGGATGAGCTGGAAGGTGGGAGAGTTGGTGGATGAATCTGCTGTATGGCACAACATGCCGCTCAGTTGAGCAGAGGAGCATAATCAGATGCAGAGCACATAAGCCGCCCTTTCACACAAGTAACGGGGACACTGGCTGCCTGTTGGTTCTGCAGCCTATTTTTGTGTCCATGTGGCCCAGATATTTTGAGAATAAAGCGGTTCCACAAACATTAGGGAACATCAGGGCCGAAAAATAAAACAGGCACCAGATGCTCAACCCAGAGACTGCGCTGCACTCAGGCTGTGGGCGAAAGGAAAGCATCTAATGCGAATTCCAGAGCAGGAAGCTCCGCGTGATTGCAAAGCCAGAGAAGACTTCTTATTTGCCAACTCCACTAGAGTAGAACCACAGAGATGGTGCAGACTGCGGCCTCCACCGGGAGGCGCACTAACAGGCAAAGCAGGGCATGGAACCTGTGCAAGTGACTCTTACTAAAGAGTAAAACAGAAGGGAACTATGGGACATGGTGTCTTCTGCTACCACTGCTGTGTCAAATAGAAGGGAACTATGGGACATGGAGTCTGTCCCTCCCACTGCTGTGTCAAGTCAGAGGGAACTATGGGACATGGTGTCTTCTGCTACCACTGCTGTGTCAAATAGAAGGGAACTATGGGACATGGAGTCTGTCCCTCCCACTGCTGTGTCAAGTCAGAGGGAACTATGGGACATGGTGTCTTCTGCTACCACTGCTGTGTCAAATAGAAGGGAACTATGGGACATGGAGTCTGTCCCTCCCACTGCTGTGTCAAGTCAGAGGGAACTATGGGACATGGTGTCTTCTGCTACCACTGCTGTGTCAAATAGAAGGGAACTATGGGACATGGTGTCTGTCCCTCCCACTGCTGTGTCAAGTCAGAGGGAACTATGGGACATGGTGTCTGTCCCTCCCACTGCTGTGTCAAATAGAAGGGAACTATGGGACATGGAGTCTGTCCCTCCCACTGCTGTGTCAAGTCAGAGGGAACTATGGGACATGGTGTCTTCTGCTACCACTGCTGTGTCAAATAGAAGGGAACTATGGGACATGGTGTCTGTCCCTCCCACTGCTGTGTCAAGTCAGAGGGAACTATGGGACATGGTGTCTGTCCCTCCCACTGCTGTGTCAAGTCAGAGGGAACTATGGGACATGGTGTCTTCTGCTACCACTTCTGTGTCAAATCAAAGGGAACTATGGGACATAGAGTCTGTCCCTCCCACTGCTGTGTCAAATCAAAGGGAACTATGGGACATGGAGTCTGTCCCTCCCACTGCTGTGTCAAATCAAAGGGAACTATGGGACATGGAGTCTGTCCCTCCCACTGCTGTGTCAAATCAAAGGGAACTATGGGACATGGAGTCTGTCCCTCCCACTGCTGTGTCAAATCAAAGGGAACTATGGGACATGGAGTCTGTCCCTCCCACTGCTGTGTGACATAGAAGGGAACTATGGGACATGGAGTCTGTCCCTCCCACTGCTGTGTCAAATCAAAGGGAACTATGGGACATGGAGTCTGTCCCTCCCACTGCTGTGTGACATAGAAGGGAACTATGGGACATGGAGTCTGTCCCTCCCACTGCTGTGTCAAATCAAAGGGAACTATGGGACATAGAGTCTGTCCCTGCCACTTCTGTGTCAAATCAAAGGGAACTATGGGACATGGAGTCTGTCCCTCCCACTGCTGTGTCAAATCAAAGGGAACTATGGGACATGGAGTCTGTCCCTCCCACTGCTGTGTGACATAGAAGGGAACTATGGGACATGGAGTCTGTCCCTCCCACTGCTGTGTCAAATCAAAGGGAACTATGGGACATGGAGTCTGTCCCTCCCACTGCTGTGTCAAATCAAAGGGAACTATGGGACATGGAGTCTGTCCCTCCCACTGCTGTGTGACATAGAAGGGAACTATGGGACATGGAGTCTGTCCCTCCCACTGCTGTGTCAAATCAAAGGGAACTATGGGACATGGAGTCTGTCCCTCCCACTGCTGTGTCAAATCAAAGGGAACTATGGGACATAGAGTCTGTCCCTGCCACTTCTGTGTCAAATCAAAGGGAACTATGGGACATGGAGTCTGTCCCTGCCACTTCTGTGTCAAATCAAAGGGAACTATGGGACATGGAGTCTGTCCCTCCCACTGCTGTGGCAAATCAAAGGGAACTATGGGACATGGAGTCTGTCCCTCCCACTGCTGTGGCAAATCAAAGGGAACTATGGGACATGGAGTCTGTCCCTCCCACTGCTGTGGCAAATCAAAGGGAACTATGGGACATGGAGTCTGTCCCTCCCACTGCTGTGTCAAATCAAAGGGAACTATGGGACATAGAGTCTGTCCCTCCCACTGCTGTGTCAAATCAAAGGGAACTATGGGACATAGAGTCTGTCCCTGCCACTTCTGTGTCAAATCAAAGGGAACTATGGGACATGGAGTCTGTCCCTCCCACTGCTGTGTGACATAGAAGGGAACTATGGGACATGGAGTCTGTCCCTCCCACTGCAGGGCGAAACAGAGAATGGGGGACGTTTGGGACTTTTGCCGGCACTTGAGAGACACAGACAGAAGGGGAATAGGTTCATGGCACATTGTCCACCCAACTCGAAACTATACAGACAGGAGGTGCCATTGTTACTATTATTACCTTTCTGATCTCTTTTGGGGACTTCCCTGGATTTTGTTGTATTTCCTCAGAGCTGTGCTCCTCTTCATCCTCAGTGCTGTCACTTCCAGAATCCTCAAGGCCAGAGTATTGGCTCTCCTCACTGTCACTCTCATCCACAATGTTTCCATCGCTCAAACTCCTGTCTTCCCCAGAGAAGAGAAGCTCCTAGGGCAGAAACATGAAATAAAGTGTAAGAAGAATAACTCCTGCCACTGGGGCCCACAGTCTGACTGTACCCAATATAAAATACAGTACAATATCCCGAATACTACGGAAAGGCATTTTGTTTCTGGTTTCCATAGCCACCATACCTTGTAGGGGGAACCAGTACTTCGTATCTCCCCACTTCTTCAGCCAAGCCCAGTGTCTCACTTATTCCCCCCAGCCAAGGCCCAGTGTCCCATCTTCCCCCATCAGCCCAAGCCCAGTATCCCATGTCCCTCCACCTTAGCCAAGGCCCAGTATCCCATGTCCCTCCACCTTAGCCAAAGCCCAGTGTCCCATGCCCCCCCCCCCCCCCCCAACACCTTAGGCAAAGCCCAGTATCCCATGTCCCTCCACCTTAGCCAAGGCCCAGTTTCCCATGTCCCTCCACCTTAGCCAAAGCCCAGTGTCCCATGCCCCCCCCCCCCCCAACACCTTAGGCAAAGCCCAGTATCCCATGTCCCTCCACCTTAGCCAAAGCCCAGTGTCCCATGCCCCCCCCCCCCCCCCCCCAACACCTTAGGCAAAGCCCAGTATCCCATGTCCCTCCACCTTAGCCAAGGCCCAGTATCCCATGTCCCTCCACCTTAGCCAAGGCCCAGTATCCCATGTCCCTCCACCTTAGCCAAAGCCCACTGTCCCATGCCCCCCCCCCCCCAACACCTTAGGCAAAGCCCAGTGTCCCATGTCCCCCCCACCTTATGCAAAGCCCAGTGCCCCATGCCCCCCCCCCACCTTATGCAAAGCCCAGTGTCCCATGCCCCCCCCACCTTAGGCAAAGCCCAGTGTCCCATGTCCCCCCGACCATAGCCAAAGCCCAGTGTCCCCCCGACCATAGCCAAAGCCCAGTGTCCTATTTTCCCCCCCCGACCATAGCCAAAGCCCAGTGTCCCATGCCCCCCCCCCCGGACCATAGCCAAAGCCCAGTGTCCCATATCCCCCCCCCCCGACCATAGCCAAAGCCCAGTGTCCCATGTCCCCCCCCCCGACCATAGCCAAAGCCCAGTGTCCCATGTCCCCCCCCCCGACCATAGCCAAAGTCCAGTGTCCCATGTCCCCCCCGACCATAGCCAAAGCCCAGTGTCCCATGTCCCCCCCGACCATAGCCAAAGTCCAGTGTCCCATGTCCCCCCCACCATAGCCAAAGCCCAGTGTCCCATGTCCCCCCCGACCATAGCCAAAGCCCAGTGTCCCATGTCCCCCCCGACCATAGCCAAAGCCCAGTGTCCCATGTCCCCCCCCCGACCATAGCCAAAGCCCAGTGTCCCATGTCCCCCCCACCTTAGCCAAAGCCCAGTGTCCCATGTCCCCCCCCCCCACCTTATCCAAAGCCCAGTGTCTCCCCCCCCACAGCCCCAGCCCAGTGTCCCCCCCCCCCACCTTAGCCAAAGCCCAGTGTCCCATGTCCCCCCCGACCATAGCCAAAGCCCAGTGTCCCATGTCCCCCCCACCTTAGCCAAAGCCCAGTGTCCCATGTCCCCCCCCCCACCTTATCCAAAGCCCAGTGTCTCCCCCCACAGCCCCAGCCCAGTGTCTCCCCCACAGCCCCAGCCCAGTGTCTCCCCCACAGCCCCAGCCCAGTGTCTCCCCCACAGCCCCAGCCCAGTGTCTCCCCCCCACAGCCCCAGCCCAGTGTCTCCCCCCCACAGCCCCAGCCCAGTGTCTCCCCCCCACAGCCCCAGCCCAGTGTCTCCCCCCCACAGCCCCAGCCCAGTGTCTCCCCCCCACAGCCCCAGCCCAGTGTCTCCCCCCCACAGCCCCAGCCCAGTGTCTCCCCCACAGCCCCAGCCCAGTGTCTCCCCCCCACAGCCCCAGCCCAGAGTCTCCCCCCCACAGCCCCAGCCCAGTGTCTCCCCCCCACAGCCCCAGCCCAGTGTCTCCCCCACAGCCCCAGCCCAGTGTCTCCCCCCCACAGCCCCAGCCCAGTGTCTCCCCCCCACAGCCCCAGCCCAGTGCCCCCCCTATACCCAATACACTTCCCAGTCAGTGTGTAACCCCGGGCCCCGGTGTCGGGCTCCACATGCATCGCAGTCACGTGTTATTACCGGCTGCTCGGCCTGAGGGCCCCCGGCCTCCCGCTTGCTCCCCTTCTTCATATTTCACTCAGGGCCCGGGGAGGATACGATTCCCTATTGGTTCTGTTTCGGTTCGACAGTGTCAATCACTTAGAGACCAAAATACCAGTCGCGCTGTCCAGAAACACGTTTCTCCCTGTCTCCTCACACCGGAAGTTGACTTTGCCCCGCCCACTAACCCGCCGGAAACAGTTCAATACCATCTTACCTGTGGCATTTGAATCTTTATACCTGAATAGATTATTACTGTTTGTTCTCAGGCACAATGTAATATAACGCGTGTAATCCTTTACCGGTATTTGAAGTCAGTGCACTACATAGAAAACAACTATTTACGTTAACACTACCTTGGGTGTAGTAAGGCTTGGGTGTAGTAAGATGGCGGACACGCAAATGCGCGTCTCACCGCTCGTACTGCGCATGCGTCCTGCTCCCGGGATTGTACGTCACAAGATGGCGCTCACCATGGCTCCCTCGGCCTGTGACTGTGCGCAGAAGGGCCCGGGAGCCTGAACTAAACATCCCGTCAGGAGAGTCCGGGGCGCTACCGGCTGGGGGGATAGCGTTGCTAACGTACCCCTCAGAGTCACCGACCCCTACACTGTACGTGAGTTGCCTACTTACCCCAATAGCTACTGCCCCCCTGTGTGTGAGCAGCCTAACTACCCCTCCTTTCTGCCAATAGCCCTTACCCCCAAATACTGCCCCCCTGTGTGTGAGCAGCCTAACTACCCCTCCTTTCTGCCAATAGCCCTTACCCCCAAGTACTGCCCCCTGTGTGTGAGCAGCCTAACTACCCCTCCTTTCTGCCAATAGCCCTTACCCCCAAGTACTGCCCCCTGTGTGTGAGCAGCCTAACTACCCCCTCCTTTCTGCCAATAGCCCTAAACCCCCAAATACTGCCCCCCTGTGTGTGAGCAGCCTAACTACCCCTCCTTTCTGCCAATAGCCCTTACCCCCAAATACTGCCCCTCTGTGTGTGAGCAGCCTAACTACCCCTCCTTTCTGCCAATAGCCCTTACCCCCAAGTACTGCCCCCCTGTGTGTGAGCAGCCTAACTACCCCTTCCTTTCTGCCAATAGCCCTTACCCCCAAGTACTGCCCCCCTGTGTGTGAGCAGCCTAACTACCCCTCCTTTCTGCCAATAGCCCTTACCCCCAAATACTGCCCCCCTGTGTGTGAGCAGCCTAACTACCCCTTCCTTTATGCCAATAGCCCTTACCCCCAAGTACTGCCCCCTGTGTGTGAGCAGCCTAACTACCCCTCCTTTCTGCCAATAGCCCTTACCCCCAAGTACTGCCCCCCTGTGTGTGAGCAGCCTAACTACCCCCTCCTTTCTGCCAATAGCCCTTACCCCCAAGTACTGCCCCCCTGTGTGTGAGCAGCCTAACTACCCCTTCCTTTCTGCCAATAGCCCTTACCCCCAAGTACTGCCCCCCTGTGTGTGAGCAGCCTAACTACCCCTTCCTTTCTGCCAATAGCCCTTACCCCCAAGTACTGCCCCCTGTGTGTGAGCAGCCTAACTACCCCTCCTTTCTGCCAATAGCCCTTACCCCCAAGTACTGCCCCCTGTGTGTGAGCAGCCTAACTACCCCTTCCTTTCTGCCAATAGCCCTTACCCCCAAATACTGCCCCTCTGTGTGTGAGCAGCCTAACTACCCCTCCTTTCTGCCAATAGCCCTTACCCCCAAATACTGCCCCCCTGTGTGTGAGCAGCCTAACTACCCCTCCTTTCTGCCAATAGCCCTTACCCCCAAGTACTGCCCCCTGTTTGTGAGCAGCCTAACTACCCCTCCTTTATGCCAATAGCCATAAACCCCAAGTACTGCCCCCCTGTGTGTGAGCAGCCTAACTACCCTCCTTTCTGCCAATAGCCCTTACCCCCAAGTACTGCCCCCTGTGTGTGAGCAGCCTAACTACCCCTTCCTTTCTGCCAATAGCCCTTACCCCCAAATACTGCCCCTCTGTGTGTGAGCAGCCTAACTACCCCCTCCTTTCTGCCAATAGCCATAAACCCCAAGTACTGCCCTCTGTGTGTGAGCAGCCTAACTACCCCCTCCTTTCTGCCAATAGCCCTTACCCCCAAGTACTGCCCCCCTGTGTGTGAGCAGCCTAACTACCCCTTCCTTTCTGCCAATAGCCCTTACCCCCAAATACTGCCCCTCTGTGTGTGAGCAGCCTAACTACCCCTCCTTTCTGCCAATAGCCCTTACCCCCAAGTACTGCCCCCTGTGTGTGAGCAGCCTAACTACCCCTTCCTTTCTGCCAATAGCCCTTACCCCCAAGTACTGCCCCCTGTTTGTGAGCAGCCTAACTACCCCTCCTTTCTGCCAATAGCCATAAACCCCAAGTACTGCCCCCTGTGTGTGAGCAGCCTAACTACCCCTTCCTTTCTGCCAATAGCCCTTACCCCCAAGTACTGCCCCCTGTTTGTGAGCAGCCTAACTACCCCTCCTTTCTGCCAATAGCCATAAACCCCAAGTACTGCCCTCTGTGTGTGAGCAGCCTAACTACCCCCTCCTTTCTGCCAATAGCCCTAAACCCCAAGTACTGCCCCCTGTGTGTGAGCAGCCTAACTACCCCCTCCTTTCTGCCAATAGCCCTAAACCCCAAGTACTGCCCCCTGTGTGTGAGCAGCCTAACTACCCCTTCCTTTATGCCAATAGCCCTAAACCCCAAGTACTGCCCCCTGTGTGTGAGCAGCCTCACTACCCCCTCCTTTCTGCCAATAGCCCTTTACCCCCAAGTACTGCCCCCCTGTGTGTGAGCAGCCTAACTACCCCCTCCTTTCTGCCAATAGCCCTTACCCCCAAGTACTGCCCCCTGTGTGTGAGCAGCCTAACTACCCCCTCCTTTCTGCCAATAGCCCTTACCCCCAAGTACTGCCCCCTGTGTGTGAGTTTCCCGCTTGGCTTGTATGATAGTGCCCCATCTGTTCTGCCTATTTACCCCGTCTCCTGTAAGCTGCCACCCCTTGCTGCCCTCTTCCCCCTCCTGTGGGGAAAATAGTACCCCAGGCTCCTCCCTCTCTGCTTGTGTTTAGCCCAGTAACAACCTAATGCCCCAGTTATGGCCTGAGAGAAGCCCTGATACCCCAGGCATTTCCCTGGCATCCTTTCCTGCCCCAGCAATTGCCCACAGAGAGCTCCCCTGTGTCTCCCATTCCCACCCATCATCTCACCCAGGTGTCTGTATTCCCTCCTGCCCCAGCAATTGCCCACAGAGAGCTCCCCTGTGTCTCCCATTCCCACCCATCATCTCACCCAGGTGTCTGTATTCCCTCCTGCCCCAGCAATTGCCCACAGAGAGCTCCCCTGTGTCTCCCATTCCCACCCACCATCTCACCCAGGTGTCTGTATTCCCTCCTGCCCCAGCAATTGCCCACAGAGAGACCCCCTGTGTCTCCCATTCCCACCCACCATCTCACCCAGGTGCCCCTGACCGTCTGTATTCCCTCCTGCCCCAGTGTTACCCCCAGCGCCCAGCTCAGCCCCTGCCCATTCCCACCCAGGTGCCACTGACCGTCTGTATTCCCTCCTGCCCCAGTGTTACCCCCTGCACCCAGCTCAGCCCCTGCCCATTCCCACCCAGGTGCCACTGACCGTCTGTATTCCCTCCTGCCCCAGTGTTACCCCCAGCACCCAGCTCAGCCCCTGCCCATTCCCACCCAGGTGCCACTGACCGTCTGTATTCCCTCCTGCCCCAGTGTTACCCCCTGCACCCAGCTCAGCCCCTGCCCATTCCCACCCAGGTACCCCTGACCGTCTGTATTCCCTCCTGCCCCAGTGTTACCCCCTGCACCCAGCTCAGCCCCTGCCCATTCCCACCCAGGTGCCCCTGACCGTCTGTATTCCCTCCTGCCCCAGTGTTACCCCCTGTACCCAGCTCAGCCCCTGCCCATTCCCACCCAGGTACCACTGACCGTCTGTATTCCCTCCTGCCCCAGTATTACCCCCTGCACCCAGCTCAGCCCCTGCCCATTCCCACCCAGGTACCCCTGACCGTCTGTATTCCCTCCTGCCCCAGTGTTACCCCCTGTACCCAGCTCAGCCCCTGCCCATTCCCACCCAGGTACCACTGACCGTCTGTATTCCCTCCTGCCCCAGTATTACCCCCTGCACCCAGCTCAGCCCCTGCCCATTCCCACCCAGGTACCACTGACCGTCTGTATTCCCTCCTGCCCCAGTGTTACCCCCTGCACCCAGCTCAGCTTGTGCCCTGCTATATCTATGGATCCACACGGGACCTGTGGGGGCAGTAATGTGCCGGCGTTCCTGGCCAAGCTGTGGACTTTGGTGGAAGACCCGGAGACGGACCCTTTAATCTGCTGGAGCCCGGTAAGAATACTTCCCCTTTATCCACCATTTTTATCCTTATCATATGACCTGTCTCCGTTTGTCTCTGGGTTTCACCGCAGCTTTGTAGGGCAGTATGGGCAGTATGAGGGGCAAATTCCTTTTCCGCTTGGTTGGATGTTTAACTATAACAAGTAAAAGGCATAACCCCACTGCTAAACCCGAGCCTATTGCTTTCTCGGCAGCCTTGGTGCAACAGTGTGAGCAGCCGCATAGGCGCCAATATGTCCTGGAGTCACTAGTGTTGCAGCTGTATCTCGTGGCCACTACACACGCAGCTGGGGCCCAAGTGTGACTTACTTACCCCCCCCCATTACTGATACTCTTGTCTGTCTCTTGGGGGACATTCCCTTTTATTATGGGCCCCCCACCCTGCACAGCGTGTGAGCGAAGGGTTAACCAGCCCTGTACCTACACCATGCGACCTTTGTGTGAATTAATATAAATATCCTGAAAATATAATTCTCTATGTGCAGCTTTTGTTCTATTAAAGGGCAAGTAAAATGCAGGAAATGCAGATGCTGTGGGAGGGACATATATAACTCATAATTCATGAGATCTTCAGCTCAGTTAAAGGGAAACTTCCCCCCTTTTTGACATGTGCTCATTTAATTGGTTTATGTTCTGTGTGTCCCCCCCCTATCCGCTCTCCCTACTCCCAACCCCATGTTCATTGTTACTCGCTATAATTAGCTGCCTACTCACAGGCCAGTAATCTGGCAGGGTCCCAGGGGGAGAGGAGCGGGACAGTTAATCCACTCACCCATAATCCCTCACAGTAGAACCTGCTTGGAGTACAAGGAGCTGGGGAGGCTGTGGGCGCTCCTGTACCCCCCTCTTATTAGTGCCTGCACTCTTAGAGCCACAATGAGACCCAAGATTGTAAGCTCACTGGGGCAGGGGCTGATGGGAATGGGATAGGGACCTTAGATTGTAAGCTCACTGGGGCAGGGACTGATGGGAATGGGATAGGGACCTTAGATTGTAAGCTCACTGGGGCAGGGACTGATGGGAATGTGATAGGGACCTTAGATTGTAAGCTCACTGGGGCAGGGGCTGATGGGAATGTGATAGGGACCTTAGACTGTAAGCTCACTGGGGCAGGGGCTGATGGGAATGGGATAGGGACCTTAGATTGTAAGCTCACTGGGGCAGGGGCTGATGGGAATGGGATAGGGACCTTAGACTGTAAGCTCACTGGGGCAGGGGCTGATGGGAATGTGATAGGGACCTTAGATTGTAAGCTCACTGGGGCAGGGGCTGATGGGAATGGGATAGGGCCCTTAGACTGTAAGCTCACTGGGGCAGGGGCTGATGGGAATGTTATAGATCAGGTGGCTTGGGCTTCTCTCTGACCCCGTGTAATGGAGTGGATCCCAGGGGGCCCATTGCCTGTAATGGATCCACTTTGCCATGTTGGATACAGATTTCCATCCTTACGATAACAGGGTCGTTAGCAGCACCGAGTCCGAATGAGCAGACAGTGAGCTCATGATTTGGGGAGGAGATTGGTATCAATAGCGCCCTGTGTGTGTGCCGTACGGACCCGCTCCGTGTGCTGTATGGGCCGGAACTACTTACTATTTGTATCCTGTGTATAAACGGCCCGTGTCCTCCTCCTCACTGCCCCCCCCACACTCATTAAAGGGGAAGTTAAATCCCTTAGCATATGTTTTACTCACTCAACGCTTTATTGGTCCCCAGGGGCGCTTCTGCCATTAGGGGAGTTGAGAAACTCGCCTCAGGCGGCAGAAGCGCCCCAGTTACCAGGGGCGGCAAAAAGGGGCGCAATTGCACTCTCTGCACTAGCGATCTCACCGCCCCCGGACCCGCTCCTGCGCTCAGAAGGTAAGCGCTGGGGAGTGGGGGGGCGGCATCCAGGAGCCGGCGATATGTCCTGAATCGCCCCTGTTGGTCCACCCCTAGGCCCAAACTGTACTAATGGCACCAACGTGTTTATGGGTCGGTCCCCCCTAGGCCCAAACTGTACTAATGGCACCAACGTGTTTATGGGTCAGTCCCCCCTAGGCCCAAACTGTACTAATGGCACCAACGTGTTTATGGGTCAGTCCCCCCTAGGCCCAAACTGTACTAATGGCACCGACGTGTTTATGGGTCAGTCCCCCCTAGGCCCAAACTGTACTAATGGCACCGACGTGTTTATGGGTCAGTCCCCCCTAGGCCCAAACTGTACTAATGGCACCAACGTGTTTATGGGTCGGTCCCCCCTAGGCCCAAACTGTACTAATGGCACCAACGTGTTTATGGGTCAGTCCCCCCTAGGCCCAAACTGTACTAATGGCACCGACGTGTTTATGGGTCAGTCCCCCCTAGGCCCAAACTGTACTAATGGCACCGACGTGTTTATGGGTCAGTCCCCCCTAGGCCCAAACTGTACTAATGGTACCGACGTGTTTATGGGTCAGTCCCCCCTAGGCCCAAACTGTACTAATGGCAGTGACATGTTTATGGGTCAGTCCCCCCTAGGCCCCAAACTGTACTAATGGCACTGACGTATTTATGGGTCAGTCCCCCCTAGGCCCAAACTGTACTAATGGCACCAACGTGTTTATGGGTCGGTCCCCCCTAGGCCCAAACTGTACTAATGGCACCGACGTGTTTATGGGGTCGGTCCCCCCTAGGCCCAAACTGTACTAATGGCACCAACGTGTTTATGGGTCAGTCCCCCCTAGGCCCAAACTGTACTAATGGCACCGACGTGTTTATGGGTCAGTCCCCCCTAGGCCCAAACTGTACTAATGGCACCGACGTGTTTATGGGTCAGTCCCCCCTAGGCCCAAACTGTACTAATGGTACCGACGTGTTTATGGGTCAGTCCCCCCTAGGCCCAAACTGTACTAATGGCACCGACGTGTTTATGGGTCAGTCCCCCCTAGGCCCAAACTGTACTAATGGCACCGATGTGTTTATGGGTCAGTCCCCCCTAGGCCCAAACTGTACTAATGGCACCGACGTGTTTATGGGTCGGTCCCCCCTAGGCCCAAACTGTACTAATGGCACCGACGTGTTTATGGGTCAGTCCCCCCTAGGCCCAAACTGTACTAATGGCACCGACGTGTTTATGGGTCAGTCCCCCCTAGGCCCAAACTGTACTAATGGTACCGACGTGTTTATGGGTCAGTCCCCCCTAGGCCCAAACTGTACTAATGGCACCGACGTGTTTATGGGTCAGTCCCCCCTAGGCCCAAACTGTACTAATGGTACCGACGTGTTTATGGGTCAGTCCCCCCCTAGGCCCAAACTGTACTAATGGCACCGACGTGTTTATGGGTCAGTCCCCCCTAGGCCCAAACTGTACTAATGGTACCGACGTGTTTATGGGTCAGTCTGTTCACATTGGCCACACTAGGGGTGTCCCCTCCTGGCCTGGGGCAATTTACTCTGTAAGGGGCTTTAGCAGCTACACAAAGACCTCATAGTGTCATGTCCCTTTAACTACCACTGCCCCCCAGAGCCTCAGCCATGTACTACTCCTGTCAGTGTGAGCCTGGGGAGGGGCCATTTGTTGCTCTTGGCTGTTTGCCTCTTCCCATTTTTATTGCCCCTCAACCTGCCAGAGAAGCTGCCGTGTATTATCCAACCACAAAATAACAATCGCCACATCCTGTTATTCCTGCGGCCTTTCCCTTTCTGCCCCCCAGCTGGGACAGGGCCACATCTGCTTCTGTTTGTAAGATTCAGCCTGCGGTGCTTTGTCTCCCCCCCCCCCCCATTACCCCCCAACTCAACTGGGAGCTGCCATAGTGTTTGCCTTAGACAGTACAGTATGGGGGTACAGCTTATTGTGTGCCCAGAACATTCCCTCTCTGTATATTTGTATTTATACATATGGGTAGGAGGTGCCATAGTGTTTCCCTTAGACAGTACAGTATGGGGGTACAGCTTATTGTGTGCCCAGAACATTCCTTCTCTGTATATTTGTATTTATACATATGGGTAGGGGGTGCCATAGTGTTTCCCTTAGACAGTACAGTATGGGGGTACAGCTTATTGTGTGCCCAGAACATTCCCTCTCTGTATATTTGTATTTATACATATGGGTAGGGGGTGCCATAGTGTTTCCCTTAGACAGTACAGTATGGGGGTACAGCTTATTGTGTGCCCAGAACATTCCTTCTCTGTATATTTGTATTTATACATATGGGTAGGAGGTGCCATAGTGTTTCCCTTAGACAGTACAGTATGGGGGTACAGCTTATTGTGTGCCCAGAACATTCCTTCTCTGTATATTTGTATTTATACATATGGGTAGGGGGTGCCATAGTGTTTCCCTTAGACAGTACAGTATGGGGGTACAGCTTATTGTGTGCCCAGAACATTCCTTCTCTGTATATTTGTATTTATACATATGGGTAGGGGGTGCCATAGTGTTTCCCTTAGACAGTACAGTATGGGGGGACCCCATAGAACAATAGAGATTTGGGGAAGGAGTTAAGAGGGCGGTTCAGGCCGGCAGTTTGCCCTGATGAGGGAGCAGTAGCTGTGTCTGCCCCCCCCCCCCCCCCCCCCCAGTCTGGATTCAGTTGCTGCTCTCGGCTCTCCATTCTCTCATCCCTGACTGGATATTTCCTGTGTCGCTGGCCAAGTGCAGCCCCGAAACCCGAGCCGCTCACACATGAATCCCATTTGCCGAGGGATCAGCTGGAGGAAGAGGCTGCGGGGCCACTGGTAGCTGTGAGAGAGCCGGGCCCTGGGCCAGGGGGGGGGGCCCGCCAGCAATAGGAAAAGCTCTGCTGCTTGGCGCCGGTTCTGGCCCACGGTGCTGATATTTGTATTTCCCTCTCTGCGGGATTATCATCACTAATTACTCACCCAGAAGGGAGGCAAATTAAAGGCGCACGTGCCCTAAGTGTGGCCCCTGATTGGCTGCTTCCTCCCAACCCTGACCTCTGGTACAGAACCAGTACAGAACCAGTACTCCCAATAGGAATGGGATTTACTCCCCTAGGAGGTCCCTCCTATCCAGCACTGCTTCCTCCCAACCCTGA
Source organism: Xenopus tropicalis (assembly GCF_000004195.4). Lineage (NCBI taxonomy): Eukaryota > Metazoa > Chordata > Amphibia > Anura > Pipidae > Xenopus > Xenopus tropicalis. The sequence continues at coordinate 152,315,463 of NC_030682.2, read as the reverse complement.
CCTCTGGTACAGAACCAGTACAGAACCAGTACTCCCAATAGGAATGGGATTTACTCCCCTAGGAGGTCCCTCCTATCCAGCACTGCTTCCTCCCAACCCCGACCTCTGGTACAGAACCAGTACAGAACCAGTACTCCCAATAGGAATGGGATTTACTCCCCTAGGAGGTCCCTCCTATCCAGCACTGCTTCCTCCCAACCCCGACCTCTGGTACAGAACCAGTACAGAACCAGTACTCCCAATAGGAATGGGATTTACTCCCCTAGGAGGTCCCTCCTATCCAGCACTGCTTCCTCCCAACCCCGACCTCTGGTACAGAACCAGTACAGAACCAGTACAGAACCAGTACAGAACCAGTACAGAACCAGTACAGAACCAGTACAGAACCAGTACAGAAGCAGTACTCCCAATAGGAATTGGATTTACTCCACTAGGAGGTCCCTCCTATCCAGCACTGCTTCCTCCCAACCCTGACCTTCTGTATCCGTGTCGGTTCCGCAGGGGCGGGCCCAAGGCACATTTTGTTGATCAGGCTCATCTACTGTATGGGGGGGTCAGTGTGTAACATTAGTAGAACCTGCATTTTCATTCTTAGTGCCCGGCTCCCCCCATAATGGCACCAGCTATTGCCCTTTTGTTACTGACTCTCTTACCGGCCTTGTTACTGACTCTCTAACCTGCCTTGTTACTGACTCTCTTACCGGCCTTGTTACTGACTCGCTTACCGGCCTTGTTACTGACTCTCTAACCTACCTTGTTACTGACTCTCTTACCGGCCTTGTTACTGACTCTCTAACCTACCTTGTTACTGACTCTCTTACCGGCCTTGTTACTGACTCTCTTACCGGCCTTGTTACTGACTCTCTTACCGGCCTTGTTACTGACTCTCTTACCGGCCTTGTTACTGGACTCTCTTACCGGCCTTGTTACTGACTCTCTTACCGGCCTTGTTACTGACTCTCTTACCGGCCTTGTTACTGACTCTCTTACCGGCCTTGTTACTGACTCTCTTACCGGCCTTGTTACTGACTCTCTTACCGGCCTTGTTACTGACTCTCTTACCGGCCTTGTTACTGACTCTCTTACCGGCCTTGTTACTGACTCTCTTACCGGCCTTGTTACTGACTCTCTTACCGGCCTTGTTACTGACTCGCTTACCGGCCTTGTTACTGACTCTCTAACCTGCCTTGGTATTGACTCTCTAACCTGCCTTGGTATTGACTCTCTAACCATTCCTCTCCTCTCTCCCCCAGGAAGGGAACAGTTTCCATGTGTTTGACCAGGGGCAGTTTGCCAAAGAGGTTCTCCCAAAGTATTTCAAGCACAACAACATGGCCAGCTTTGTCCGACAGCTCAACATGTGTAAGTCTCTCACATCAGCATGTCTCTCTGTCTCTCACATCAGCATGTGTAAGTCCCTCTCACATCAGCATGTGTAAGTCTCTCTCACATCATGTCTCTCTGTCTCTCACATCAACATGTGTAAGTCTCTCTCGCATCAGCATGTCTCTCACATCAGCATGTCTTTGTCTCTCACATCAACATGTGTTAGTCTCTCTCACATCAGCATGTCTCTCTGTCTCTCACATCAACATGTGTAAGTCTCTCTCACATCAGCATGTCTCTCTGTCTCTCACATCAACATGTGTAAGTCTCTCTCACATCAGCATGTCTCTCCGACTCACATCAACATGTGTAAGTCTCTCTCACATCAGCATGTCTCTCTGTCTCACATCAACATGTGTAAGTCTCTCTCACATCAGCATGTCTCTCCATCTCACATCAGCATGTCTCTCTGTCTCTCACATCAACATGTGTAAGTCTCTCTTACATCAGGATGTGTAAGTCTCTCTCCCCTCCCCGCCCCATCGCTCTGTTACATATTGAGCAGCCATTGTTACTGTCTCTTCCCCCAGTAGGATGAGGATTTTCCTCTCTTTTTCTATGGGAGTGAAGTCTGGGATGTGATGGGGGCTGTCTCTGTGGCCTTTCCAGGTATGGGGCTGTCTGGATTCCCTCTGCACTGATTGGTAGCTGGTGCTGAAGCTCTTGGGCCCAGGATATTCCTCCCACTATGTATTTGTTATTTATCTATGTACGAGCTGGATTCTGATACCCATAGGATGTTCTGCTCTCTCTCAGAGTAGTAGTAGTTACCCATAGGATATTCTGCTCTCTCAGAGTAGTAGTAGTTACCCATAGGATATTCTGCTCTCTCACAGAGAAGTAGTTGTTATCCGTAGGATGTTCTGCTCTCTCTGAGTAGTAGTAGTTACCCATAGGATGTTCTGCTCTCTCTCTGAGTAGTAGTAGTTACCCATAGGATGTTCTGCTCTCTCTCTGAGTAGTAGTAGTTACCCGTAGGATGTTCTGCTCTCTCTGAGTAGTAGTAGTTACCCGTAGGATGTTCTGCTCTCTCTGAGTAGTAGTAGTTACCCATAGGATGTTCTGCTCTCTCTCTGAGTAGTAGTAGTTACCCATAGGATGTTCTGCTCTCTCTGAGTAGTAGTAGTTACCCATAGGATGTTCTGCTCTCTCTCTGAGTAGTAGTTGTTACCCATAGGATGTTCTGCTCTCTCTCTGAGTAGTAGTTGTTACCCATAGGATGTTCTGCTCTCTCTGAGTAGTAGTTGTTACCCATAGGATGTTCTGCTCTCTCTCAGATGGGTTTCGGAAGGTCGTCCATATTGAACAGGGGGGCTTGGTCAAACCTGAAAGAGATGACACAGAGTTCCAGCACCCCTATTTCATCCGGGGTCAGGAGCAACTTCTGGAGAACATCAAGCGCAAAGTCAACACCGTGAGTACCAAGGCAAGTGAGTGAGGGGCGAATACCCCTACCCCCCTACCCCTGCCCCCCTGGGTACAGTTCAGTAATACAGTACTCATGGGGCAGTGGAGTAATCGGGTTACTAGGAAATACTCAGAGTACTAGAAATAGTAATGCTCTCAGCAGCAGAGTAACAGGCAGCTGTGTTGGTACTTTTGAGGGTACAGTAATACCCGTGGGTATATGGGTAACTTTGGGTGCAGAGTAATAGTTTCAGTGCTGCTGGAAGTATCGATACTCAGTAGAATTGGGGAGTAACGGTGTTTCCTTCAGAAATCAAAGAGTTAGTGCAACTGCCGGTGCTGTTACTACTGGGAGTAAGGTAAGAGGAGAGGCACGGGGGGGGTAATGTTGGGAGTGGGGGGTAAGGAAGGTGTGAGAGTGCCCGGCTGTGACCCCCGAGACCTCTCTCTCTCTCCCTAAGCAGCTGTCTGCCACCAAGAGCGAGGAGGTGAAGGGGCGTCAGGACAGTGTCAGCAAATTGCTAACGGACGTACAGAGCATGAAAGGCAAACAGGAGACCATCGACTGCCGCCTCCTCTCCATGAAACAGTGAGTTTGCCCGGGGGGCAAATGGGGCACTAACGGGCCACCCAGGGGCAGGTACCGTGGATTCCTTCCTTTAGTAATCAACTGTCACTCAGGGCTGCTGTCTCTGAGGGAGTGTGGGTGTACATCTATCTGAGGGAGGGGCCTGGGGGTGAGGGTGTGGCCTGGGAGTGAGGGCGGGCTAATCATCATGCTTTTTAACACTGTGCCTGCCCTGCAGTGAGAATGAGGCCCTGTGGAGGGAGGTAGCGAGCCTGCGGCAGAAGCACAATCAGCAGCAGAAAGTTGTCAATAAGGTAAGTCAGCACCGGAGCCTATGGTGTCACAGTAACCATAATAAATTATATATATATATATACAGACCACGATGGTTCAGCACTCCTTAGCAAATCCAGCTAACCCAGGTGCTACCGATTTAAGCAATTTCAACAGAGTCCATAGATGTACCGATGCACACTGGGAATCCTTTAAATATCGACTTTTATTTAGAAAATTAAAAGACTTAGTACATGGCAAAACAGGGAGATGGGAGGAGACTATTGTGGGACAAACTGGTGCTGCAGGGAGGTGGGAGGAGACTATTGTGGGACAAACTGGTGCAGCAGGGAGGTGGGAGGAGACTATTGTGGGACAAACTGGCGCTGCAGGGAGGTGGGAGGAGACTATTGTGGGACAGACTGGCGCTGCAGGGAGATGGGAGGAGACTATTGTGGGACAAACTGGTGCTGCAGGGAGGTGGGAGGAGACTATTGTGAGACAGACTGGTGCTGCAGGGAGATGGGAGGAGACTATTGTGGGACAAACTGGTGCTGCAGGGAGGTGGGAGGAGACTATTGTGGGACAAACTGGTGCTGCAGGGAGATGGGAGGAGACTATTGTGGGACAAACTGGTGCTGCAGGGAGGTGGGAGGAGACTATTGTGGGACAAACTGGCGCTGCAGGGAGGTGGGAGGAGACTATTGTGGGACAGACTGGTGCTGCAGGGAGGTGGGAGGAGACTATTGTGGGACAAACTGGTGCTGCAGGGAGGTGGGAGGAGACTATTGTGGGACAAACTGGCGCTGCAGGGAGGTGGGAGGAGACTATTGTGGGACAGACTGGTGCTGCAGGGAGGTGGGAGGAGACTATTGTGGGACAAACTGGCGCTGCAGGGAGGTGGGAGGAGACTACTGTGGGACAGACTGGCGCTGCAGGGAGATGGGAGGAGAATATATGTGGGACAGACTGGTGCTGCAGGGAGGTGGGAGGAGACTATTGTGGAACAGACTGGCCCTGCAGGGAGGTGGGAGGAGACTATTGTGGGACAAACTGGTGCTGCAGGGAGGTGGGAGGAGACTATTGTGGGACAAACTGGTGCTGCAGGGAGGTGGGAGGAGACTATTGTGGGACAAACTGGTGCTGCAGGGAGGTGGGAGGAGACTATTGTGGGACAAACTGGTGCTGCAGGGAGATGGGAGGAGACTATTGTGGGACAAACTGGTGCTGCAGGGAGGTGGGAGGAGACTATTGTGGGACAAACTGGTGCTGCAGGGAGGTGGGAGGAGACTATTGTGGAACAGACTGCCCTGCAGGGAGGTGGGAGGAGACTATTGTGGGACAGACTGGTGCTGCAGGGAGGTGGGAGGAGACTATTGTGGGACAGACTGGCGCTGCAGGGAGGTGGGAGGAGACTATTGTGGGACAGACTGGCGCTGCAGAGAGGTGGGAGGAGACTATTGTGGGACTGTACAAAGATGGCAGAGGCTTTTCTCCCTGTTTAGTATCTTTTCACTCTTCTATTTTGCGCAGCTTATCCAGTTCCTGATCTCATTGGTTCAGTCAAACCGGATCCTGGGTGTAAAGAGGAAAATGTAAGTGTCGCCAGGGGACCAGACTGAGCTCTGGGGAGTAAAATGGAGCCAGTTGGCTAATTTGTTAGATTGGGAGGTACCTGGGTCAGTGTATTGGCACAGAGTGACGGGGTATTAGTGGCTGTTAGTGAGGGCATTACTAGCGGCTTACTGAGCTGTAATAGGGTGGGTATTGCTAGTAACATACTGAGCTGTAATAGGGTGGGTATTGCTAGTAACATACTGAGCTGTAATAGGGTGGGTATTGCTAGTAACATACTGAGCTGTAATAGGGTGGGTATTGCTAGTAACATACTGAGCTGTAATAGGGTGGGTATTGCTAGTAACATACTGAGCTCTAATAGGGTGGGTATTGCTAGTGACATACTGAGCTGTAATAGGGTGGGTATTGCTAGTAACATACTGAGCTGTAATAGGGTGGGTATTGCTAGTAACATACTGAGCTGTAATAGGGTGGGTATTGCTAGTAACATACTGAGCTCTAATAGGTGGGTATTGCTAGTAACATACTGAGCTGTAATGTATTGCTAGTAACATACTGAGCTGTAATAGGGTGGTATTGCTAGTAACATACTGAGCTCTAATAGGGTGGGTATTGCCAGTAACATACTGAGCTCTAATAGGGTGGATTGCTAGTAACATACTGAGCTGTAATAGGGAGTGGGTATTGCTAGTAACATACTGAGCTGTAATAGGGTGGGTATTGCTAGTAACATACTGAGCTGTAATAGGGTGGGTATTGCCAGTAACATACTGAGCTGTAATAGGGTGGGTATTGCTAGTAACATACTGAGCTGTAATAGGGTGGGTATTGCTAGTACATACTGTGCTGTAATTAGGGAGTGGGTATTGCTAGTAACATAATAATTGGTGGGTATTGCTAGTAACATACTGAGCTGTAATAGGGTGGGTAAATTTTGCTAGTAAGCATACTGAGCTGTAATAGGGTGGGTATTGCTAGTAACATACTGAGCTGTAATAGGGTGGGTATTGCTAGTAACATACTGAGCTGTAATAGGTGGGTATGCTAGTAACATACTGAGCTGTAATAGGGAGTGGGTATTGCTAGTAACATACTGAGCTGTAATAGGGTGGGTATTGCTAGTAACATACTGAGCTGTAATAGGGTGGGTATTGCTAGTAACATACTGAGCTGTAATAGGGAGTGGGTATTGCTAGTAACATACTGAGCTGTAATAGGGTGGGTATTGCTAGTAACATACTGAGCTCTAATAGGGTGGGTATTGCTAGTAACATACTGAGCTGTAATAGGGTGGGTATTGCTAGTAACATACTGAGCTGTAATAGGGAGTGGGTATTGCTAGTAACATACTGAGCTGTAAATAGGTGGGTATTGCTAGTAACATACTGAGCTCTAATAGGGTGGGTATTTGCTAGTAACATACTGAGCTCTAATAGGGTGGGTATTGCTAGTGACATACTGTGCTCTATAGGGTGGGTATTGCTAGTAACATACTGAGCTCTAATAGGGTGGGTATTGCTAGTAACATACTGAGCTGTTAATAGGGTGGGTATTGCTAGTGACATACTGAGCTCTAATAGGGTGGGTATTGCTAGTAACATACTGAGCTCTAATAGGGTGGGTATTGCTAGTAACATACTGAGCTGTAATAGGGTGGGATTTGCTAGTAACATACTGAGCTGTAATAGGGTGGGTATTGCTAGTACCTATCTGAGCTCTAATAGGGTGGGTATTGCTAGTAACATACTGAGCTCTAATAGGGTGGGTATTGCTAGTAACATACTGAGCTGTAATAGGGTGGGTATTGCTAGTAACATACTGAGCTCTAATAGGGTGGGTATTGCTAGTAACATACTGAGCTGTAATAGGGTGGGTATTGCTAGTAACATACTGAGCTGTAATAGGGTGGGTATTGCTAGTAACATACTGAGCTGTAATAGGGTGGGTATTGCTAGTAACATACTGAGCTGTAATAGGGTGGGTATTGCTAGTAACATACTGAGCTGTAATAGGGTGGGGTATTGCTAGTAACATACTGAGCTGTAATAGGGTGGGTATTGCTAGTAACATACTGAGCTCTAATAGGGTGGGTATTGCTAGTAACATACTGAGCTCTAATAGGGTGGGTATTGCTAGTAACATACTGAGCTGTAATAGGGTGGGTATTGCTAGTAACATACTGAGCTCTAATAGGGTGGGTATTGCTAGTAACATACTGAGCTCTAATAGGGTGGGTATTGCTAGTAACATACTGAGCTCTAATAGGGTGGGTATTGCTAGTAACATACTGAGCTCTAATAGGGTGGGTATTGCTAGTAACATACTGAGCTCTAATAGGGTGGGTATTGCTAGTAACATACTGAGCTGTAATAGGGTGGGTATTGCTAGTAACATACTGAGCTGTAATAGGGTGGGTATTGCTAGTAACATACTGAGCTCTAATACGGGTGGGTATTGCTAGTAACATACTGAGCTCTAATAGGGTGGGTATTGCTAGTAACATACTGAGCTCTAATAGGGTGGGTATTGCTAGTAACATACTGAGCTGTAAATTAGGGTGGGTATTGCTAGTAACATACTGAAGCTCTAATAGGTGGGTATTGCTAGTATACATACTGAGCTGTAATAGGGTGGTATTGCTAGTAACATACTAGCTAGGTGGGTATTGCTAGTAACATACTGAGCTGTAATAGGGTGGGTATTGCTAGTAACATACTGAGCTGTAATAGGGTGGGTATTGCTAGTAACATACTGAGCTCTAATAGGGTGGGTATTGCTAGTAACATACTGAGCTGTAATAGGGTGGGTATTGCTAGTAACATACTGAGCTGTAATAGGGTGGGTATTGCTAGTAACATACTGAGCTACATGGGGAGAGCCCAGGACTGTACTGTACCTATTGCCATTATATGAGCCTGTCAGCCTGTTTGACTGTATTGGATTATTTGGTGCTGTTGCACCACCTGCAGGAAAAGTATGTGTACTGCACCCTAGGGCTAATTGGCTAATTGCTGCTCCTTTATTGGCCCATTGGCTGCTCCGTCCTGTCAGTCATTGTGTGTGGCCCTTCCTTCCTGAGAGGTGCGGATCCCTTAGCTCAGGTAAATGCTTCCCCCCCTAATTAGTGAGGTTCCCCCTTTAATATACTATTACATGGTTGGAGCTGCCATGCTGAGATGAGTTTTGATTGGAAGAAGCAATACTGTACACAGTCTGACAGGAGTTACTATTAATTGCCAATGGGCTCTGCTGTAACATTTGAACCTCTCTCTGATTGGTGCGTTTCTCCCTGCAGCCCACTCATGCTGAACGACAGCAGCACCGCGCACCCCCCACCCAAGTACAGCCGGCAGTACTCGCTGGAGCACGTACATGGCAGCACCGCCTACCCGGTAAGTATGAATATGATTGGTGGATGATGTAATGGTATGAATATGATTGGAGGATGATGTAATGGTATGAATATGATTGGTGGATGATGATACAAATCCTGTTCACTCCACTTTTTCTAGTTTCTAAATCTTTTTGATGAAGTGTTTTCCCCCTGTGGCTGCCCCATGTTGGCCTGTTGCTAGGGATGTGGTAACCAGGCACCTGAATTGGTGGATAGATCATTCTCTGTTCGTGCCAATTACCATAGCAACCAAAGGGTTTAAAGATTGGAAGTTAAGTGGGAGGGGCCAGGATACACACAGCCCAGTAACGTAAAGTGAAAGTGTTTGCCGCTGGGGGTCAGTGACCCTAACAACCACATGACATCTGAAAACTGACACGTTGCTTCCTGTAGTCCCACCTGTGCCATAATGAAAATGAGACCCCAATTTCCCTGCCCCCCAGTGTCACCGCTCTGCTTTATGGTTCCAGGCCCCGGTCTCCGGATTCGCAGACTCCAGCCTCTACTCGCCGGACTCCTCGGCAGGACCAATCATATCCGACGTGACGGAACTGGCGGAATCCAGCCCCTCCCCCTCCCCGTGTCTCAGTTTGGAGGCGAGGTGAGCCGGGGTCCCGGGGCCGTGAGTGTGAGCCCCCCCTGCCGCTCCAGCCTAACATCCCCCTTATCTTTTAGCCCCAGTCCCGTGATTCTGATCAAGGAGGAGCCTCTGACGCCGTCCCACAGCCCCGAGCAGAGCCCTGCGCCCCCCAGAGTGGAGGACACCCCAGTCTCACCATCCACCTTCATAGACTCTATTCTGCAGGAGAGTGAGGCCAGCGTTTGCCCCGGGGGCAATAAGAATGAGGGGGTCTCACAGTCCAACCCCCCGGAGCCCTGCCTGAGTGTCGCCTGCCTAGACAAGTAGGTTGTGCCCCACGGGGGTTGTACAATCCATCTCCTGTCTGTAGAGCGCTGGGGGCACTGAGTGACAGCGGGTACCTGCACTTATTTAGCTCTGTATTCTCTCTTCCAATCGGCTCCTTATATGGTTTGTGGGTGCAGAGGGGAATTATTGCCCCAGACTCCCCCCCCCCCCCCCCCCCCTGAGGGAGTGAGTGGGGCTGAATGGTTCTGTTCCTTCCTTAGTGGCATTGGGTTAAAAGAACCCGGCGGGATTGTATTCTGACCCAAACACCCAGGGCCCCACCATCATTTTACTCTCATCCAATCAGATCTGAGGCCAGGAGGCTGCTCCACCCATTTATAGTCTGACTGTTACAGCTGCGGAGCTTGATTGGCTGGGTTGGGTGGGTTGGGTTTAATAGGGAACACGGTAGTGGTTGGCCAATGGGGGCCAACTGTATTCACCAATGGCCAATCAGAGGAGCCTATGAGAAGAGGCCAGGGGGAGTTGAAGGGAAATAGTTATTTTTCTGGTTGCTGCTGAGCGGTCAGTATTGAGTTCCCGGTACCCCCCATAACTGCCTGCCCTGGGGTAATTACCCCTAGTGTCGGTGTATATACCCCTAGCTGCCTTCTTTTAACTTGTTTCTGCCCCAGAGCCTTTCATTAGGTCTCCCTGTTGTGCCCCCAACCGTGTTATTGCCCATGCACCTGCGCCTTCCATCTCCCAGCATGCCCTCTCTCCCTGGTGTCACTGCTTTACTGTAATGCTGCGCTTACCATCTCCCAGCATGCCCTCTCTCCCTGGTGTCACTGCTTTACTGTAATGCTGCGCTTACCATCTCCCAGCATGCCCTCTCTCCCTGGTGTCACTGCTTTACTGTAATGCTGCGCTTACCATCTCCCAGCATGCCCTCTCTCCCTGGTGTCACTGCTTTACTGTAATGCTGCGCTTACCATCTCCCAGCATGCCCTCTCTCCCTGGTGTCACTGCTTTACTGTAATGCTGCGCTTACCATCTCCCAGCATGCCCTCTCTCCCTGGTGTCACTGCTTTACTGTAATGCTGCGCGTACCATCTCCCAGCATGCCCTCTCTCCCTGGTGTCACTGCTTTACTGTAATGCTGCGCTTACCATCTCCCCAGCATGCCCTCTCTCCCTTGGTTGTCACTGCTTTACTGTAATGCTGCGCTTACCATCTCCCAGCATGCCCTCTCTCCCTGGTTGTCACTGCTTTACTGTAATGCTGCGCATTACCTTATCTCAGCATGCCCCTCTCTCCCTAGTGTCACTGCTTTACTGTAATGCTGCGCTTACCATCTCCCAGCATGCCCTCTCTCCCTAGTGTCACTGCTTTACTGTAATGCTGCGCTTACCATCTCCCAGCATGCCCTCTCTCCCTGGTGTCACTGCTTTACTGTAATGCTGCGCTTACCATCTCCCAGCATGCCCTCTCTCCCTGGTGTCACTGCTTTACTGTAATGCTGCGCATACCTTATCTCAGCATGCCCTCTCTCCCTAGTGTCACTGCTTTACTGTAATGCTGCGCTTACCATCTCCCAGCATGCCCTCTCTCCCTAGTGTCACTGCTTTACTGTAATGCTGCGCATACCTTATCTCAGCATGCCCTCTCTCCCTAGTGTCACTGCTTTACCGTAATGCTGCACTTACCATCTCCCAGCATGTCCTCTCTCCCTAGTGTCACTGCTTTACTGTAATGCTGCGCTTACCATCTCCCAGCATGCCCTCTCTCCCTGGTGTCACTGCTTTACTGTAATGCTGCGCATACCTTATCTCAGCATGCCCTCTCTCCCTGGTGTCACTGCTTTACTGTAATGCTGCGCTTACCATCTCCCAGCATGCCTCTCTCCCTGGGTGTCACTGCTTTACTGTAATGCTGCGCATACCTTATCTCAGCATGCCCTCTCTCCCTGGTGTCACTGCTTTACTGTAATGCTGCGCTTTACCATCTCCCAGCATGCCCTCTCTCCCTGGTGTCACTGCTTTACTGTAATGCTGCGCTTTACCATCTCCCAGCATGCCCTCTCTCCCTGGTGTCACTGCTTTACTGTAATGCTGCGCTTTACCATCTCCCAGCATGCCTTCCTCTCCCTGGTGTCACTGCTTTACTGTAATGCTGCGCTTTACCATCTCCCAGCATGCCCTCTCTCCCTGGTGTCACTGCTTTACTGTAATGCTGCGCTTTACCATCTCCCAGCATGCCCTCTCTCCCTGGTGTCACTGCTTTACTGTAATGCTGCGCTTTACCATCTCCCAGCATGCCCTCTCTCCCTGGTGTCCACTGCTTTACTGTAATGCTGCGCTTTACCATCTCCCAGCATGCCCTCTCTCCCTGGTGTCACTGCTTTACTGTAATGCTGCGCTTTACCATCTCCCAGCATGCCCTCTCTCCCTGGTGTCACTGCTTTACTGTAATGCTGCGCGCTTTACCATCTCCCAGCATGCCCTCTCTCCCTGGTGTCACTGCCTTTACTGTAATGCTGCGCTTTACCATCGCCCAGCATGCCTCTCTCCCTGGTGTCACTGCTTTACTTGTAATGCTGCGCTTTACCATCTCCCAGCATGCCCTCTCTCCCTGGTGTCACTGCTTTACTGTAATGCTGCGCTTTACCATCTCCCAGCATGCCCTCTCTCCCTGGTGTCACTGCTTTACTGTAATGCTGCGCTTTACCATCTCCCAGCATGCCCTCTCTCCCTGGTGTCACTGCTTTACTGTAATGCTGCGCTTTACCATCACCCAGCATGCCCTCTCTCCCTGGTGTCACTGCTTTACTGTAATGCTGCGCTTTACCATCACCCAGCATGCCCTCGCTCTAGTCGGTTCCCATACTCTTGTCTTTATCTCTTTCAGCATTTCTAGCAGCCGCCAGATGTCTGAGGTCTCTCGTCTCTTCCCCACCTCCACCTGTTCTTCCTCTTCCTCCCTGCAGGGCAGAACGGACCCCGGGTTAGATATTTCTGTGTATGTTCCGTTGCACTTGGGCCGTTATATCTGCAGTCTCTTAGCGGCATCCAAAAACCGTATATTTGGGGCACTCTCCCACCCTAGCGCTCTGCCCCCGCTCACTCTCCCACCTTAGCGCTCTGCCCCCGCTCACTCTCCCACCCTAGCGCTCTGCCCACGCTCACTCTCCCACCCTAGAGCTCTGCCCCCGCTCCACCTCTTCCCACCCTTAGCGCCTGGCCCCCGCTCACTCTCCCACCCTAGAGCTCTGGCCCCCCGCTCACTCCCCCCCTAGAGCCTGCCCCCAGCTCACTCTCCCCACCCTACGCGCTCTGGCCCGCGCTCGACGTCTCCCCACCCTATGCGCTCTGCCCCCCGCTTCACGGTCTCCCGCCCTAGCCGCTCTGCCCCGCTCATCTCTCCCACCCTATGCGCTCTGCCCCCGCCTCAGTCTCTCCAGCCCTAGCGCTCTGCCCGCTCACTCTCCCGCCCTAGCGCTCTGCCCCCGCTCACTCTCCCGCCCTAGCGCTCTGCCCCCGCTCACTCTCCCGCCCTAGCGCTCTGCCCACGCTCACTCTCCCGCCCTAGCGCTCTGCCCCCACTCACTCTCCCACCTAGCGCTCTGCCCGCTCACTCTCCCGCCCTAGCGCTCTGCCCCGCTCACTCTCCCGCCCTAGCGCTCTGCCCCCGCTCACTCTCCCGCCCTAGCACTCTGCCCCCGCTCACTCTCCCGCCCTAGCACTCTGCCCCCGCTCACTCTCCCGCCCTAGAGCTCTGCCCCCGCTCACTCTCCCGCCCCTAGAGCTCTGCCCCCGCTCACTCTCCCACCCTAGAGCTCTGCCCCCGCTCACTCTCCCACCCAGCGCTCTGCCCACGCTCACTCTCCCACCTAGAGCTCTGCCCCCGCTCACTCTCCCACCTAGCGCTCTGCCCGCGCTCACTCTCCCACCCTAGAGCTCTGCCCCCGCTCACTCTCCCGCCCTAGCGCTCTGCCCTCCGGCTCACTCTCCCCGCCCTAGCGCTCTGCCCCCTGCTCACTCTCCCACGCTACCGCTCTGCCCACGCTCACGTCCTCCCCGCCCGGGTGCGCTCTGCCCACGCTCACTCCCCACCCCTAGAGCTCTTGCCCCCGCTCACTCTCCCCGCCCTAGAGCTCTGCACCCCGCCTCACTCTCCAGCAGCCCTAGCGCTCTGCCCCCGCTTCACTCTTCCCCACGCTAGCGCTCTGCCCCGCTCACATCCCCGCCCCTAGCGCTCTGCCCCCGCTCAACTCGTCCCGCCCCCTACGCGCTCTGCCCCCGCTCACTCTCCCACCCTAGCGCTCTGCCCACTGGCTCACTCTCCCCCCTATGCTGCTCTGCCCACGCTCACTCTCCCACCCTAGAGCTCATGCCCCCGCTGCTCATCCCCGCCCTAGCGCTCTAGCCCCCGCTCCATCCTCCAGCCCTAGCGCTCTGCCCCGCTCACTCTCCAGCCCTAGCGCTCTGCCCCCGCTCACTCTCCCACCCTAGCGCTCTGCCCACGCTCACTCTCCCGCCCTAGCGCTCTGCCCCCGCTCACTCTCCCACCCTAGCGCTCTGCCCCCGCTCACTCTCCCGCCCTAGCGCTCTGCCCCCGCTCACTCTCCCGCCCTAGCGCTCTGCCCCCGCTCACTCTCCCACCCTAGCGCTCTGCCCACGCTCACTCTCCCGCCCTAGCGCTCTGCCCACGCTCACTCTCCCGCCCTAGCGCTCTGCCCCCGCTCACTCTCCCGCCCTAGCGCTCTGTCCCAGTTAGAATACAATTCTGCCCCATTTTCCCCCCATGGAAGCAGGAAGCTGTAGCATGCAGATAGCCCATTGGCCACCAGAAAGGATTCCCTGTGCCCCAACTTGGCCTTTATTGCAGCTGTGACTCCATCCTTCAGCCACACAGGATTTGTTCCCCTACCCAGCCTTGCCCTACCTCACACAATTGCCCCTGTTGCCCCTTGGCCTCATGCTTCTCCCTTAACTGTAGGACGGAGCTGAATGACCACGTGGACAGCATTGACTTCAGCCTGGACAACCTGCAGAACCTGCTGAACGGGCAGAGCTTCAGTGTGGACACCAGTGCTCTATTGGATGTGAGTGGCTCCAACCCCCCAGAATTGTCCTATACGCACCCCCATGTGGTGCCCCCTCCCTCATTCCCCTGGGACCGTGGTACAGGCCTTACTGGGGGGCCTCATTGTGTCCCCTGGTTCCTCCATGCCCCTCACTCCCCTCCTGTTTCCCATAATCTTCATTCTGCTGTTTTCCCCCTTTCCCTCGTTCCTCTGCCCCCGAATTTTAGACCTGATTCAGGATCCCCAATTTCTATTCTGACCCCCATTCATTATTGTGTTATTTCAGCTCTTCAGTCCGTCCTTGGGAATCCCTGACCTGCCCCTGCCCGACCCTGACTCCAGCCTTGCCAGTGTGAGTATAATGGGCCCCATATGGATTGTGCAGTGAGTTCTGCCCCCCCCCGTGCCTGCTTGGAACAGCCCCCCTTTCCCCCTGCCTGTGTGCCATTGGCTAGTGCTGTACCTAATGCCCCGCTGTCTCTCAGATCCAGGAGCTGCTGTCGTCTCAGGATCAGAAGGCATCGGAGACAGTGGAGTCCAGAACACCTGACGCAGGTACCTGCACACACTGCTGCAATGCAGGCTTTGCCCACTAGAGGGCCCCCCCCAGGGCTGTTTTGCTCCTCCCCC
Source organism: Xenopus tropicalis (assembly GCF_000004195.4). NCBI lineage: Eukaryota > Metazoa > Chordata > Amphibia > Anura > Pipidae > Xenopus > Xenopus tropicalis. Next base: position 152,300,291 of record NC_030682.2, on the reverse strand, counting down.
TGTGCTTCACCCACGTCTCTCTCTCCCTGCAGGAAAGCAGATCGTCCATTATACGGCTCAGCCCCTCATCCTTATGGATTCCAGCGGTTCCGACCTGCCCATTCTGCTGGAGCTGGAGGGGGACGAGCCGTACGTTGCAGAAGAAGGGGATGATTATTCAGAGGATCCCACCCTCTCTCTGCTGTGTTGGGACCCCCAGAGCAAGCCGGCGGGCTCCAGCATCTCCTAGAATATGTGGGGACTTTACTGAAGTGCGTGTGGTAGTGCTGCTGCTGCCCCCCCATTCTGCCCCCCCATTCTGCCCCAGCGTCTGCATGCCAAAGGGACTGATCTTGCTGCAAGATGGACCAATCGGATGGCTGCTTTTGGCTTGTTCAGTGTGTCTTTCTAGTAGTGGAGCCTACTGCGTGCCTCTTTGGGAACGGGTCCCCCCGCTGCCTTGGTTAGGGGTGCAGTTTCCCTCCCACCTAGGGATCTGTGGGGCAATAGGGGCAGTACTTGCATAGAGTCACCAGGGTTCTGCATTTTTCAGCACTTATTAAGATTTGGGGCAATGCTTATTGTTTGGCCCCTTCATGTCATGTGACAAGGTGTGGAGTTTGGCTGAATCTGGGGATTTGGAGCAGTTCCAAGGAGGTTAGTTCTCTGGGGCAGTTTTGTGTTACTTGCCCTAAAAATCTGATTTGCTGCATTATCTTGTTTGCCCCCCTACACCCATACTGGGGCTCATTAGCCAGGAAAGTGGGTGCCACTGCAAAATATAGTTACCCCTTAACACCACCAGGGTCCTAATTCCATTCTGCCCCCCAAATTCATCATTGGGTCTCCTCTCCACTGCCGGGGTCTTCATCTTTCATAGGGGGTGCCGTTCCCGGTGCCCTTTGGGCTGGGGGGGGACCAGATCATTTGTATTTTGGGGGGCACATCTAAAAAATCCAACTGGAAGGGCCGCACTGATTGCAGTTGATTTCAGATGCCCTGCAGCATGTATTTATTAGATGCGCCCCTGAATCTTCAAGTGATCTGGTCACCCTACTTTGGGCCCCCCAGGCCTTTACACTGCCCCCTGTGTAGTACAGGTTTGGGAGATGCTAAATCCTGCCCTCTGTAATATCAGCGGCTCCTTCATCTTCATACTTGCCCCTCTCTCTTCAGCCCTTAACCCCGTGCTTCCTGCATAACATGAACCAATCTTTCCCCCATCTTCTCATGATACCCCAGCCAATGGTCTGTGGGTTGGTTGGCAAGTGGGTGGGGAAAATGGGCATTTGTATATACGGGCAGCACAAACATCATGTCTAATCTGGTGGCTCGTGGAAACATTGCAGTCTCCCAACGTGGCTTTACGTGGGCTGATCCTGTACAGAACCGGACCGGCCAGCCCACAAGCTCAACAGGCGGCTGCTACACAAGGGTTTGTACGTGCTCTGGCCCCCTGTTCTATTGTTACATTCATTGGGGCCAACAGCCTGAAACATCAGAACAGCAGGAGCCACCGACTGCCCGGGTACATAGACACGAGCTGGGGCCGGCCGGCCGGTCTCCGTGTACCAGAGAGAAAATCATACAAAGCTGCTTCTTTTAATTTAAAGCAGAACAGAGGGCGATCTGGTTCCAGACTGAACGTTGGTTCTGAATCAGCTACAGTGGGTTAAGATTAGGAAAGTGGAAGATCCTTCTGCGAGTGGCAGCGCACTATGGGCCTGCTGGTGTTGTGGAACCGAATATCTCATTAATCACCGCGCGCTTTCAGTTGTTGCCCTCAAAGTGTTCAACGACCCCCCCCCCCAGACTTTGGCAGTTTAATGTTAATCTCTTTCCACTGAATAAGAATCTTACAGATATAGTGATGTAGGTTAATAGGCAGCAGCTGCCACCAAAAATATCAGACCAGCCTCCTGAGGTGCAAAGATAAGAGTTTGGGATGTGAAGATCCTAGTGAAAAGACCAGTTGGTTAGGTTGCGGAGAATGAAGATCCTAGTGAATAGACCAGTTGGTTTGTGGAGAAGTGAAGATCCTAGTGAATAGACCAGGTGGTTGGGTTGTGGAGAAGTGAAGATCCTTTTGAAAGACCAGTTGGTTGGGTTGTGGAGAAGTGAAGATCCTAGTGAAAAGACCACTTGGTTGGGTTGCGGAGAATGAAGATCCTAGTGAATAGACCAGTTGGTTTGTGGAGAAGTGAAGATCCTAGTGAATACACCACTTGGTTGGGTTGCGGAGAATGAAGATCCTAGTGAATAGACCATGTGGTTGGGTTGTGGAGAAGTGAAAATCCTTTTGAAGGACCAGTTGGTTGGGTTGTGGAGAAGTGAAGATCCTTTTGAAAAGACCAGTTGGTTGGGTTGTGGAGAAGTGAAGATCCTAGTGAATAGACCAGTTGGTTGGGTTGTGGAGAAGTGAAGATCCTAGTGACAGACCAGTTGGTTGGGTTGTGGAGAAGTGAAGATCCTAGTGACAGACCAGTTGGTTGGGTTGCAGAGAATGAAGATCCTAGTGAATAGAGCAGTTGGTTGGGTTGCAGAGAAGTGAGGATCCTAGTGAATAGAGCAGTTGGTTGGGTTGCGGAGAAGTGAAGATCCTAGTGAATAGACCAGTCGGTTGGGTTGCAGAGAAAGAAGATCCTAGTGAATAGACCAGTTGGTTGGGTTGCGGAGAAGTGAAGATCCTAGTGAATAGACCAGTTGGTTGGGTTGCGGAGAAGTGAAGATCCTAGTGAGTAGACCAGTTGGTTGGGTTGTGGAGAAGTGAAGATCCTAGTGACAGACCAGTTGGTTGGGTTGTGGAGAAGTGAAGATCCTAGTGACAGACCAGTTGGTTGGGTTGTGGAGAAGTGAAGATCCTAGTGACAGACCAGTCGTTGGGTTGCGGAGAAGTGAGGATCCTAGTGAATAAACCAATTGGTTGGGTTGCAGAGAATGAAGATCCTAGTGAATAGAGCAGTTGGTTGGGTTGCAGAGAAAGAAGATCCTAGTGAATAGACCAGTCGGTTGGGTTGCGGAGAAGTGAAGATCCTAGTGAATAGACCAGTCGGTTGGGTTGTGGAGAAGTGAAGATCCTAGTAAAAAGGCCAGTCGATTGGGTTGCGGAGAAGTGAAGATCCTAGTGACAGACCAGTCGGTTGGGTTGTGGAGAAGTGAAGATCCTAGTAAAAAGACCAGTTGGTTGGTTTGTGGAGAAGTGAAGATCCTAGCGAATACACCAGTTGGTTGGGTTGCAGAGAATGAAGATCCTAGTGACAGACCAGTCGGTTGGGTTGTGGAGAAGTGAAGATCCTAGCGAATACACCAGTTGGTTGGGTTGCGGAGAAGTGAAGATCCTAGTGAATAGACCAGTCGGTTGGGTTGTGGAGAAGTGAAGATCCTAGCGAATACACCAGTTGGTTGGGTTGCGGAGAAGTGAAGATCCTAGTGAATAGACCAGGTGGGTGTCCTGTGCTGATCCTAATGAATAGCTGGAGTGGGTGGGCTGTGGAGATATGCAGATCCCAAGTGAGACCATAAGTTTGGGCTGTGGAGAGGCATTTATCTTAATGAAGAGACCAGTTGCGCTGTAGTGATGTCCAGATTTTAGGGTACAGACCAGTTGGTTGTGCTCTTTTATATTTTAAAATAAATGTCTAAACCACCATGATAAGATTTTATAATGTTGCCATCCAAGGAAGAAGCCCATGTCGATTCACTTTTAGAGTTGGCTATGGCAGAGCGACTGTTCTGGTTCTTCTCTTGGAGAGGACAGTGGGCCATGCCTCAGAAGTTGGAATTTCAGCAGCTGCAGTTGGGGCTTTGTAGGGGTGGGGCGGAGTAGCAGATAGTGCTTCTGGGTGCCAGGATACGTGGGAGAAAAGCTGGTACTCTGGAGACCAGGGTACGTGGGAGAAGAGCTGGTACTTCTGGAGACCAGGGTACATGGGAGAAGAGCTGGTACATTTGAAGACCAGGGTACTTGGGAGGGAAGGCCTTGGAGACCAGGGTACTTGGGAGGGAAGGCCTTGGAGACCAGGGTACGTGGGAGAAGAGCTGGTACTTCTGGAGACCAGGATACGTGGGAGAAGAGCTGGTACTTTTGGACACTATGGCTGCTGGTTGGGCACAGAGAAAAGGGCAGAGCAGTGAGGAGTTGTGTAAGGGTGGCAGGGTCGGGCCGCTGTGCCCCATTCCTGGTACATACGGTTGTCCTGGGTGAAAGACTGGGCACAAAGCACCTTTAACTCTTTATTGTGAGTGAGGGGTTTGTGTAGGGGTGGGGGCAGCGAGGGCAGGTCGGGCACAGGACTTGCCTCTGTATTTACTTACTAAATTGTTAATACGTGTGTTTTATTTGGGATTTTTACATTTTCTGTATATTCCTCTCTGTACAAATAATATAAAGTTGTGTATAAAGTCTTGGCCAGTTCTTTGTGCGACTCTGCGCCTCGGGGACAGCCCAGTAACCGGGCCGGGAAAGGCCTCGGCACCAGAACCATGGCGGCAGCAGCGCAAGGATATTATTTGGGCTTTTATCTACTATTTCCCCCCCATGGTGCCCCTCTGGGTCCAACGAGTAAAGGCCCCTCCCCTGCAGTCTTTGGGAGCCATCTTGTTCCTCACCATCAAACCAATTAAATCTAGTGACAGTAGTGCCCCCTATGGGTTATGGCTGCCATTTTCCTGTGACGCAGGTAATTATGGTAGATTGGCATGTGGTCCTGGGCCAACTCTGAACCTTGCTGGTAGCAATGCGATTGGCCATTTTGAGCCACAGGAGGAGCCTGGGAGCAATAGAACGTATATTTTGTGTACTGCCCCTAGGTTTCTACTGCGTGGGGGTACAACTGGGCAATTGGGCCCCTCCCAGGAACCAGAAGGTAAGTTCTGCTAGTGCTGTACCAGTATGTGAGAGGTACACATGCCCCCAACCCCCCCATTTATATCATTCCTAGTGGGGGGAGAAAGTAGGAGTTGGGGAAAAGTTCCACCTGTTACATTAGGGGGTGGAGTTACAACTTAGTGGGTCCCTTTAGTCCTAACGAGCCACATTCTCTCGTTACTGGTCCCAGAGCTCAAAGGGTTTTTTGGTCTCTTGAGTCAGTGTCTCTACCGACCAACCTACCTACCTACTGACCTCGTCACTTGCTGGGGTATAGCAGCTGCTCCCCTCATCTGTTATTATTCCTCAAACTGCCCCAGCTCCTCCCCCGGGATCTTCATTTCCATCTACCCCAGCTCCTCCCCCGGGATCTTCATTTCCATTATATCTCTACCCCAGCTCCTCCCCCGGGATCTTCATTTCCATTATATCTCTACCCCAGCTCCTCCCCCGGGATCTTCATTTCCATCTACCCCAGCTCCTCCCCCGGGATCTTCATTTCCATCTACCCCAGCTCCTCCCCCGGGATCTTCATTTCCATCTACCCCAGCTCCTCCCCCGGGATCTTCATTATTT